>NC_136882.1:41167532-41185032 GCF_949152265.1 Phoxinus phoxinus
AGAAATGGAAAGATGGAAATTCTTTTACTTCCTCCACAAAGGCCCGTTTGAAGTGGTATCAGTGTATCTGGGCTTTCTGACAGATGCACATGAGAATTGGACTGAACAATGTGTATTTCCCATGCAGCGCTGCTTATCTCCAGCCAGAGGGGGAAGACATCATGAATGAATTTAAAATATATATGTATATATGTTTTAAGCACGAGCACCATTACAATAATCCCCATAGAAACTTTATCTTGAATCCAGACAAAGTTAAACCGCACTATTCCCACATGGATCATAAGCAAAATCATAAGCTTTTCTTTTCTTTTCTTTTCCTTTTTTTTTACTTTTAAATCTATTTCACATGCTAGAAAGTAGATTTTAACAGTGATAAAATATTGATAAATGATGAATAAGATTAAGAATAAATCAGCATACAATTCTCATTTTGCTTTAAGTTCCTGAATTTCTGGTTGGAAAGGATCTGAACTGTGAATCATTCTTATGAAGAACTCAAGATTCAATAACTGAAGCTTCAGGAAAGAAAAGCCCCAAAAAACAATGATGAATGCAAAAAATAAAATGCAACTAATCATAAAGTTGTGAGGGGTTAAGATAGGAAAACACATATATTTATAACTTTATGAAGGCACATTATAAAGCACTTTCCATGTATTTTGTTGTTGATATCATAGGTTGGGTTTTTTCTCTTCAGTATTTTGGCTCAAATACATAGATCATTAGTTAGTTATGAATATCACAGTGAAGTGAACACAGATCTACTTTGGACAGAGTTGCACAGTGAAGTTGCACAGTGCAACTTCAACAAGGAAAAACTGACCATTTACTAAAATTTGTAGTGCATAAATAGGAAATATCAGTTTGCATTTCCAAACATACATTTTGCCATTTATTGTAATAGTCCTGTGATATTTTTGTATGCACAAGGAGTCTGACATCAGCCGGTCTGGTCTGATCTGATCTCACCATCATCAAGATAATCTATTATTACATGAAGAAACAGAAGAAACTGAGACAGAAAAAATCCAGAAGAGCTACGCTTGACGAAACCTTCCTGCAAAGCTACAGTACTGTGAGAAGCGTGGGATGCAGTGGTGTAAAGCCTGGGATGCAGTGGTGTAAAGTGTGGAATGCAGTGGTGTAAAGTGTGGGATGCAGTGGTGTAAAGCGTGGGATGCAGTGGTGTAAAGCGTGGGATGCAGTGGTGTAAAGTGTGGGATGCAGTGGTGTAAAGCGTGGGATGCAGTGGTGTAAAGCCTGGGATGCAGTGGTGTAAAGTGTGGGATGCGGTTGTGTAAAGTGTGGGATGCAGTGGTGTAAAGTGTGGGATGCAGTGGTGTAAAGTGTGGGATGCAGTGGTGTAAAGCGTGGGATGCAGTGGTGTAAAGCGTGGGATGCAGTGGTGTAAAGCCTGGGATGCAGTGGTGTAAAGTGTGGAATGCAGTGGTGTAAAGTGTGGGATGCAGTGGTGTAAAGTGTGGGATGCAGTGGTGTAAAGTGTGGAATGCAGTGGTGTAAAGTGTGGGATGCAGTGGTGTAAAGCGTGGGATGCAGTGGTGTAAAGCCTGGGATGCAGTGGTGTAAAGTGTGGAATGCAGTGGTGTAAAGTGTGGGATGCAGTGGTGTAAAGTGTGGGATGCAGTGGTGTAAAGCCTGGGATGCAGTGGTGTAAAGTGTGGAATGCAGTGGTGTAAAGTGTGGGATGCAGTGGTGTAAAGTGTGGGATGCAGTGGTGTAAAGCGTGGGATGCAGTGGTGTAAAGCCTGGGATGCAGTGGTGTAAAGTGTGGAATGCAGTGGTGTAAAGTGTGGGATGCAGTGGTGTAAAGTGTGGGATGCAGTGGTGTAAAGTGTGGAATGCAGTGGTGTAAAGTGTGGGATGCAGTGGTGTAAAGTGTGGGGTGCAGTGGTGTAAAGCCTGGGATGCAGTGGTGTAAAGTGTGGGATGCAGTGGTGTAAAGCGTGGGATGCAGTGGTGTAAAGCCTGGGATGCAGTGGTGTAAAGTGTGGAATGCAGTGGTGTAAAGTGTGGGATGCAGTGGTGTAAAGCGTGGGATGCAGTGGTGTAAAGCGTGGGATGCAGTGGTGTAAAGTGTGGGATGCAGTGGTGTAAAGCGTGGGATGCAGTGGTGTAAAGCCTGGGATGCAGTGGTGTAAAGTGTGGGATGCGGTTGTGTAAAGTGTGGGATGCAGTGGTGTAAAGTGTGGGATGCAGTGGTGTAAAGTGTGGGATGCAGTGGTGTAAAGCGTGGGATGCAGTGGTGTAAAGCGTGGGATGCAGTGGTGTAAAGCCTGGGATGCAGTGGTGTAAAGTGTGGAATGCAGTGGTGTAAAGTGTGGGATGCAGTGGTGTAAAGTGTGGGATGCAGTGGTGTAAAGTGTGGAATGCAGTGGTGTAAAGTGTGGGATGCAGTGGTGTAAAGCGTGGGATGCAGTGGTGTAAAGCCTGGGATGCAGTGGTGTAAAGTGTGGAATGCAGTGGTGTAAAGTGTGGGATGCAGTGGTGTAAAGTGTGGGATGCAGTGGTGTAAAGCCTGGGATGCAGTGGTGTAAAGTGTGGAATGCAGTGGTGTAAAGTGTGGGATGCAGTGGTGTAAAGTGTGGGATGCAGTGGTGTAAAGCGTGGGATGCAGTGGTGTAAAGCCTGGGATGCAGTGGTGTAAAGTGTGGAATGCAGTGGTGTAAAGTGTGGGATGCAGTGGTGTAAAGTGTGGGATGCAGTGGTGTAAAGTGTGGAATGCAGTGGTGTAAAGTGTGGGATGCAGTGGTGTAAAGTGTGGGGTGCAGTGGTGTAAAGCGTGGGATGCAGTGGTGTAAAGTGTGGGATGCAGTGGTGTAAAGTGTGGGATGCAGTGGTGTAAAGAGTGGGATGCAGAGGTGTAAAGCGTGGGATGCAGTGGTGTAAAGTGTGGGATGCAGTGGTGTAAAGTGTGGGATGCAGTGGTGTAAAGCCTGGGATGCAGTGGTGTAAAGTGTGGGATGCAGTGTTGTAAAGTGTGGGATGCAGTGTTGTAAAGCGTGGGATGCAGTGGAGTAAAGTGTGGGATGCAGTGGTGTAAAGTGTGGGATGCAGTGGTGTAAAGCATGGGATGCAATGGTGTAAAGTGTGGGATGCAGTGGTGTAAAGTGTTGTATGCAGTGGTGTAAAGCCTGGGATGCAGTGGTGTAAAGAGTGGGATGCAGAGGTGTAAAGCGTGGGATGCAGTGGTGTAAAGTGTGGGATGCAGTGGTGTAAAGTGTGGGATGCAGTGGTGTAAAGCCTGGGATGCAGTGGTGTAAAGTGTGGGATGCAGTGGTGTAAAGTGTTGGGTGCAGTGGTGTAAAGCGTGGGATGCAGTGGTGTAACGAGTGGGGTGCAGTGGTGTAAAGAGTGGGGTGCAGTGGTGTAAAGAGTGGGATGCAGTGGTGTAAAGAGTGGGATGCAGTGGTGTAAAGAGTGGGATGCAGTGGTGTAAAGTGTGGGATGCAGTGGTGTAAAGTGTGGGATGCAGTGGTGTAAAGTGTGGGATGCAGTGGTGTAAAGCGTGGGATGCAGTGAAGTAAAGTGTGGGATGCAGTGAAGTAAAGTGTGGGATGCAGTGATGTAAAGTGTGGGATGCAGTGGTGTAAAGCCTGGGATGCAGTGGTGTAAAGTGTGGGATGCAGAGGTGTAAAGCGTGGGATGCAGTGGTGTAAAGCGTGGGATGCAGTGGTGCAAAGCGTTGGGATGCAATGGTGTAAAGTGTGGGATGCAGAGGTGTAAAGCGTGGGATGCAGTGGTGTAAAGCGTGGGATGCAGTGGTGCAAAGCGTTGGGATGCAGTGGTGTAAAGTGTGGGATGCAGTGGTGTAAAGTGTGGGATGCAGTGATGTAAAGTGTGGGATGCAGTGGTGTAAAGCGTGGGATGCAATGGTGTAAAGCGTGGGATGCAGTGGTGTAAAGTGTGGGATGCAGTGGTGTAAAGTGTGGGATGCAGTGGTGTAAAGTGTGGGATACAGTGGTGTAAAGCGTGGGATGCAATGGTGTAAAGCGTGGGATGCAATGGTGTAAAGTGTGGGATGCAGTTTAGTAAAGCCTGGGATGCAGTTTAGTAAAGCCTGGGATGCAGTGGTGTAAAGTGTGGGATGCAGTGGTGTAAAGTCTGGGATGCAGTGGTGTAAAGTGTGGGATGCAGTGGTGTAAAGCGTGGGATGCAATGGTGTAAAGCGTAAGATGCAGTGGTGCAAAGCGTTGGGATGCAGTGGTGTAAAGCGTGGGATGCAGTGGTGTAAAGCGTGGGATGCAGTGGTCTAAAGTGTGGGATGCAGTGGTGTAAAGCCTGGGATGCAGTGGAGTAAAGAGTGGGGTGCAGTGGAGTAAAGCGTGGGATGCAGTGGAGTAAAGTGTGGGATGCGGTGGTGTAAAGCCCCTGGGATGCAGTGGTGTAAAGCCTGGGATGCAGTGGTGTAAAGCGTGGGATGCAGTGGTGTAAAGCGTGGGATGCAGTGGAGTAAAGCCTGGGATGCAGTAGTGTAAAGCCTGGGATGCAGTGGTGTAAAGCGTGGGGTGCAGTGGTGTAAAGCGTGGGGTGCAGTGGTGTAAAGAGTGGGATGCAGTGGTGTATAGCGTGGGATGCAGTGGTGTAAAGCGTGGGATGCAGTGGTGTAAAGAGTGGGATGCAGTGGTGTAAAGCGTGGGATGCAGTGGTGTAAAGCCTGGGATGCAGTGGTGTAAAGCGTGGGATGCAGTGCTGTAAAGCGTGAGATGCAGTGGAGTAAAGTGTGGGATGCAGTGGTGTAAAGCATGTGATGCAGTGGTGTAAAGCGTGGGATGCAGTGGTGTAAAGCATGGGATGCAGTGGTGTAAAGCCTGGGATGCAGTGGTGTAAAGCGTGGGATGCAGTGCTGTAAAGCGTGAGATGCAGTGGTGTAAAGCCTGGGATGCAGTGGTGTAAAGCCTGGGATGCAGTGGTGTAAAGCATGGGATGCAGTGCTGTAAAGCGTGGGATGCAGTGGTGGAAAGCGTGGGGTACAGTGGTGTAAAGTGTGGGATGCAGTGCTGTAAAGCGTGAGATGCAGTGGTGTAAAGCCTGGGATGCAGTGGTGTAAAGCCTGGGATGCAGTGGTGTAAAGCATGGGATGCAGTGCTGTAAAGCGTGAGATGCAGTGGTGTAAAACATGGGATGCAGTGGTGTAAAGCGTGGGAATCAGTGGTGTAAAGCGTGGGATGCAGTGGTGGAAAGCTTGGGATGCAGAGGTGTAAAGCGTGGGATGCAGTGGTGTAAAGTGTGGCATGCAGTGGGGTAAAGCATGTGATGCAGTGGTGTAAAGTGTGGGATGTAGAGGTGTAAAGCGTGGGATGCAGAGGTGTAAAGCGTGGGATGCAGTGGTGTAAAGTATGGGATGCAGTGGTGGAAAGCGTGGGGTACAGTGGTGTAAAGCGTGAGATGCAGTGGGGTAAAGCGTGGGATGCAGTGGTGTAAAGCGTGGGGTACAGTGGTGTAAAGTGTGGGATGCAGTGGGGTAAAGCATGTGATGCAGTGGAGTAAAGCGTGGGATGCAGTGGTGTAAAACATGGGATGCAGTGGGGTAAAGCGTGGGATGCAGTGGTCTAAAGTGTGGGATGCAGTGGTGTAAAGTGTGGTTGCAGTGGTGTAAAGAGTGGGATGCAGTGGTGTAAAGCATGGGATGCAGTGGTGTAAAGCCTGGGATGCAGAGGTGTAAAGCGTGGGGTACAGTGGTGTAAAGCGTGGGATGCAGTGGCGTAAAGCCTGGGATGCAGTGGTGTAAAGCGTGGGGTACAGGGGTGTAAAGTGTGGGATGCAGTGGGGTAAAGCATGTGATGCAGTGGAGTAAAGCGTGGGATGCAGTGGTGTAAAACATGGGATGCAGTGGTGTAAAGCATGGGATACAGTGGTGTAAAGCGTGGGATGCAGTGGTGTAAAGCGTGGGGTACAGTGGTGTAAAGCGTGGGATGCAGTGGTGTAAAGTGTGGGATGCAGTGGTGTAAAGCGTGGGGTACAGTGGTGTAAAGCCTGGGATGCAGAGGTGTAAACCGTGGGACGCAGAGGTGTAAAGCGTGGGATGCAGTGGTGTAAAGTGTGGGATGCAGTGGAGTAAAGCGTGGGATGCAGTGGTGTAAAGCGTGGGATACAGTGGAGTAAAGCGTGGGATGCATTGGTGTAAAGTGTGGGATGCAGTGGAGTAAAGCGTGGGATGCAGTGGTGTAAAGAGTGGGATGCAGTGGTGTAAAGCGTGGGATGCAATGGTGTAAAGTGTGGGATTCAGTGGTGTAAAGTGTTGGATGCAGTGGTGTAAAGTGTGGGATGCAGTAGTGTAAAGCCTGGGATGCAGTGGTGTAAAACGTGGGGTGCAGTGGTGTAAAGCGTGGGGTGCAGTGGTGTAAAGCGTGGGGTGCAGTGGTGTAAAGTGTGGGATGCAGTGGTGTATAGCGTGGGATGCAGTGGTGTAAAGCCTGGGATGCAGTGGTGTAAAGCGTGGGATGCAGTGCTGTAAAGCGTGAGATGTAGTGGAGTAAAGTGTGGGATGCAGTGGTGTAAAGCGTGGGATGCAGTGAAGTAAAGTGTGGGATGCAGTGAAGTAAAGTGTGGGATGCAGTGATGTAAAGTGTGGGATGCAGTGGTGTAAAGCCTGGGATGCAGTGGTGTAAAGTGTGGGATGCAGAGGTGTAAAGCGTGGGATGCAGTGGTGTAAAGCGTGGGATGCAGTGGTGCAAAGCGTTGGGATGCAATGGTGTAAAGTGTGGGATGCAGAGGTGTAAAGCGTGGGATGCAGTGGTGTAAAGCGTGGGATGCAGTGGTGCAAAGCGTTGGGATGCAGTGGTGTAAAGTGTGAGATGCAGTGGTGTAAAGTGTGGGATGCAGTGATGTAAAGTGTGGGATGCAGTGGTGTAAAGCGTGGGATGCAATGGTGTAAAGCGTGGGATGCAGTGGTGTAAAGTGTGGGATGCAGTGGTGTAAAGTGTGGGATGCAGTGGTGTAAAGTGTGGGATACAGTGGTGTAAAGCGTGGGATGCAATGGTGTAAAGCGTGGGATGCAATGGTGTAAAGTGTGGGATGCAGTTTAGTAAAGCCTGGGATGCAGTTTAGTAAAGCCTGGGATGCAGTGGTGTAAAGTGTGGGATGCAGTGGTGTAAAGTCTGGGATGCAGTGGTGTAAAGTGTGGGATGCAGTGGTGTAAAGCGTGGGATGCAATGGTGTAAAGCGTAAGATGCAGTGGTGCAAAGCGTTGGGATGCAGTGGTGTAAAGCGTGGGATGCAGTGGTGTAAAGCGTGGGATGCAGTGGTCTAAAGTGTGGGATGCAGTGGTGTAAAGCCTGGGATGCAGTGGAGTAAAGAGTGGGGTGCAGTGGAGTAAAGCGTGGGATGCAGTGGAGTAAAGTGTGGGATGCGGTGGTGTAAAGCCCCTGGGATGCAGTGGTGTAAAGCCTGGGATGCAGTGGTGTAAAGCGTGGGATGCAGTGGTGTAAAGCGTGGGATGCAGTGGAGTAAAGCCTGGGATGCAGTAGTGTAAAGCCTGGGATGCAGTGGTGTAAAGCGTGGGGTGCAGTGGTGTAAAGCGTGGGGTGCAGTGGTGTAAAGAGTGGGATGCAGTGGTGTATAGCGTGGGATGCAGTGGTGTAAAGCGTGGGATGCAGTGGTGTAAAGAGTGGGATGCAGTGGTGTAAAGCGTGGGATGCAGTGGTGTAAAGCCTGTGATGCAGTGGTGTAAAGCGTGGGATGCAGTGCTGTAAAGCGTGAGATGCAGTGGAGTAAAGTGTGGGATGCAGTGGTGTAAAGCATGTGATGCAGTGGTGTAAAGCGTGGGATGCAGTGGTGTAAAGCATGGGATGCAGTGGTGTAAAGCCTGGGATGCAGTGGTGTAAAGCGTGGGATGCAGTGCTGTAAAGCGTGAGATGCAGTGGTGTAAAGCCTGGGATGCAGTGGTGTAAAGCCTGGGATGCAGTGGTGTAAAGCATGGGATGCAGTGCTGTAAAGCGTGGGATGCAGTGGTGGAAAGCGTGGGGTACAGTGGTGTAAAGTGTGGGATGCAGTGCTGTAAAGCGTGAGATGCAGTGGTGTAAAGCCTGGGATGCAGTGGTGTAAAGCCTGGGATGCAGTGGTGTAAAGCATGGGATGCAGTGCTGTAAAGCGTGAGATGCAGTGGTGTAAAACATGGGATGCAGTGGTGTAAAGCGTGGGAATCAGTGGTGTAAAGCGTGGGATGCAGTGGTGGAAAGCTTGGGATGCAGAGGTGTAAAGCGTGGGATGCAGTGGTGTAAAGTGTGGCATGCAGTGGGGTAAAGCATGTGATGCAGTGGTGTAAAGTGTGGGATGTAGAGGTGTAAAGCGTGGGATGCAGAGGTGTAAAGCGTGGGATGCAGTGGTGTAAAGTATGGGATGCAGTGGTGGAAAGCGTGGGGTACAGTGGTGTAAAGCGTGAGATGCAGTGGGGTAAAGCGTGGGATGCAGTGGTGTAAAGCGTGGGGTACAGTGGTGTAAAGTGTGGGATGCAGTGGGGTAAAGCATGTGATGCAGTGGAGTAAAGCGTGGGATGCAGTGGTGTAAAACATGGGATGCAGTGGGGTAAAGCGTGGGATGCAGTGGTCTAAAGTGTGGGATGCAGTGGTGTAAAGTGTGGTTGCAGTGGTGTAAAGAGTGGGATGCAGTGGTGTAAAGCATGGGATGCAGTGGTGTAAAGCCTGGGATGCAGAGGTGTAAAGCGTGGGGTACAGTGGTGTAAAGCGTGGGATGCAGTGGCGTAAAGCCTGGGATGCAGTGGTGTAAAGCGTGGGGTACAGGGGTGTAAAGTGTGGGATGCAGTGGGGTAAAGCATGTGATGCAGTGGAGTAAAGCGTGGGATGCAGTGGTGTAAAACATGGGATGCAGTGGTGTAAAGCATGGGATACAGTGGTGTAAAGCGTGGGATGCAGTGGTGTAAAGCGTGGGGTACAGTGGTGTAAAGCGTGGGATGCAGTGGTGTAAAGTGTGGGATGCAGTGGTGTAAAGCGTGGGGTACAGTGGTGTAAAGCCTGGGATGCAGAGGTGTAAACCGTGGGACGCAGAGGTGTAAAGCGTGGGATGCAGTGGTGTAAAGTGTGGGATGCAGTGGAGTAAAGCGTGGGATGCAGTGGTGTAAAGCGTGGGATACAGTGGAGTAAAGCGTGGGATGCATTGGTGTAAAGTGTGGGATGCAGTGGAGTAAAGCGTGGGATGCAGTGGTGTAAAGTTTGGGATGCAGTGGAGTAAAGCTTGGGATGCAGTGGTGTAAAGTGTGGGATGCAGTGGTGTAAAGAGTGGGATGCAGTGGTGTAAAGCGTGGGATGCAATGGTGTAAAGTGTGGGATGCAGTGGTGTAAAGCCTGGGATGCAGTGGTGTAAAGCCTGGGATGCAGTGGTGTAAAGCGTGGGATGCAATGGTGTAAAGTGTGGGATGCAGTGGTGTAAAGCGTGGGATGCAGTGGTTTAAAGAGTGGGGTGCAGTGGTGTAAAGCGTGGGATGCAGTGGTGTAAAGCGTGGGATGCAGTGGTGTAAAGCGTGGGATGCAGTGCTGTAAAGCGTGAGATGCAGTGGAGTAAAGTGTGGGATGCAGTGGTGTAAAGCATGTGATGCAGTGGTGTAAAGCGTGGGATGCAGTGTTGTAAAGCATGGGATGCAGTGGTGTAAAGCCTGGGATGCAGTGGTGTAAAGCGTGGGATGCAGTGCTGTAAAGCGTGAGATTGCAGTGGTGTAAAGCATGGGATGCAGTGGTGTAAAGCCTGGGATGCAGTGGTGTAAAGCCTGGGATGCAGTGGTGTAAAGCGTGGGATGCAGTGCTGTAAAGCGTGAGATGCAGTGGTGTAAAACATGGGATGCAGTGGTGTAAAGCGTGGGAATCAGTGGTGTAAAGCGTGGGATGCAGTGGTGTAAAGTGTGGGATGCAGAGGTGTAAAGCGTGGGATGCAGTGGTGTAAAGCATGGGATGCAGTGGTGGAAAGCGTGGGGTACAGTGGTGTAAAGTGTGGGATGCAGTGGAGTAAAGTGTGGGATGCAGAGGTGTAAAGCGTGGGATGCAGAGGTGTAAAGTGTGGGATGCAGAGGTGTAAAGTGTGGGATGCAGAGGTGTAAAGTGTGGGATGCAGAGGTGTAAAGCATGTGATGCAGAGGTGTAAAGTGTGGGATGCAGTGGAGTAAAGTGTGGGATGCAGAGGTGTAAAGCATGTGATGCAGTGGTGTAAAGTGTGGGATGCAGAGGTGTAAAGCGTGGGATGCAGAGGTGTAAAGCGTGGGATGCAGTGGTGTAAAGTATGGGATGCAGTGGTGGAAAGCGTGGGGTACAGTGGTGTAAAGCGTGAGATGCAGTGGTGTAAAGCGTGAGATGCAGTGGGGTAAAGCGTGGGATGCAGTGGTGTAAAGCGTGGGGTACAGTGGTGTAAAGTGTGGGATGCAGTGGGGTAAAGCATGTGATGCAGTGGAGTAAAGCGTGGGATGCAGTGGTGTAAAACATGGGATGCAGTGGGGTAAAGCGTGGGATGCAGTGGTCTAAAGTGTGGGATGCAGTGGTGTAAAGTGTGGTTGCAGTGGTGTAAAGAGTGGGATGCAGTGGTGTAAAGCATGGGATGCAGTGGTGTAAAGCCTGGGATGCAGAGGTGTAAAGCGTGGGGTACAGTGGTGTAAAGCGTGGGATGCAGTGGCGTAAAGCCTGGGATGCAGTGGTGTAAAGCGTGGGGTACAGGGGTGTAAAGTGTGGGATGCAGTGGGGTAAAGCATGTGATGCAGTGGAGTAAAGCGTGGGATGCAGTGGTGTAAAACATGGGATGCAGTGGTGTAAAGCATGGGATACAGTGGTGTAAAGCGTGGGATGCAGTGGTGTAAAGCGTGGGGTACAGTGGTGTAAAGCGTGGGATGCAGTGGTGTAAAGTGTGGGATGCAGTGGTGTAAAGCGTGGGGTACAGTGGTGTAAAGCCTGGGATGCAGAGGTGTAAACCGTGGGACGCAGAGGTGTAAAGCGTGGGATGCAGTGGTGTAAAGTGTGGGATGCAGTGGAGTAAAGCGTGGGATGCAGTGGTGTAAAGCGTGGGATACAGTGGAGTAAAGCGTGGGATGCAGTGGTGTAAAGTGTGGGATGCAGTGGAGTAAAGCGTGGAATGCAGTGGTGTAAAGTTTGGGATGCAGTGGAATAAAGCTTGGGATGCAGTGGTGTAAAGTGTGGGATGCAGTGGTGTAAAGAGTGGGATGCAGTGGTGTAAAGCGTGGGATGCAATGGTGTAAAGTGTGGGATGCAGTGGTGTAAAGCCTGGGATGCAGTGGTGTAAAGCCTGGGATGCAGTGGTGTAAAGCGTGGGATGCAATGGTGTAAAGTGTGGGATGCAGTGGTGTAAAGCGTGGGATGCAGTGGTGTAAAGAGTGGGGTGCAGTGGTGTAAAGCGTAGGATGCAATGGTGTAAAGCGTGGGATGCAATGGTGTAAAGTGTGGGATGCAGTGATGTAAAGCGTGGGATGCAGTGGTGTAAAGCGTGGGATGCAATGGTGTAAAGCGTGGGATGCAATTGTGTAAAGCATGGGATGCAGTTTAGTAAAGCCTGGGATGCAGTGGTGTAAAGCGTGGGATGCAGTGGAGTAAAGCCTGGGATGCAGTGGTGTAAAGTGTGGGATACAGTGGTGTAAAGCGTGGGATGCAATGGTGTAAAGCGTGGGATGCAATGGTGTAAAGTGTGGGATGCCGTGGTGTAAAGTGTGGGATTCAGTGGTGTAAAGTGTTGGATGCAGTGGTGTAAAGTGTGGGATGCAGTAGTGTAAAGCCTGGGATGCAGTGGTGTAAAACGTGGGGTGCAGTGGTGTAAAGCGTGGGGTGCAGTGGTGTAAAGCGTGGGGTGCAGTGGTGTAAAGTGTGGGATGCAGTGGTGTATAGCGTGGGATGCAGTGGTGTAAAGCGTGGGATGCAGTGGTGTAAAGAGTGGGATGCAGTGGTGTAAAGCGTGGGATGCAGTGGTGTAAAGCCTGGGATGCAGTGGTGTAAAGCGTGGGATGCAGTGGTGTAAAGCGTGGGATGCAGTGCTGTAAAGCGTGAGATGCAGTGGAGTAAAGTGTGGGATGCAGTGGTGTAAAGCATGTGATGCAGTGGTGTAAAGCCTGGGATGCAGTGGTGTAAAGCGTGGGATGCAGTGCTGTAAAGCGTGAGATGTAGTGGAGTAAAGTGTGGGATGCAGTGGTGTAAAGCATGGGATGCAGTGGTGTAAAGCCTGGGATGCAGTGGTGTAAAGCCTGGGATGCAGTGGTGTAAAGCGTGGGATGCAGTGCTGTAAAGCGTGAGATGCAGTGGTGTAAAACATGGGAATCAGTGGTGTAAAGCGTGGGATGCAGTGGTGTAAAGTGTGGGATGCAGTGGTGGAAAGCGTGGGGTACAGTGGTGTAAAGTGTGGGATGCAGTGGGGTAAAGCATGTGATGCAGTGGTGTAAAGTGTGGGATGCAGAGGTGTAAAGCGTGGGATGCAGAGGTGTAAAGCGTGGGATGCAGTGGTGTAAAGTATGGGATGCAGTGGTGGAAAGCGTGGGGTACAGTGGTGTAAAGCGTGAGATGCAGTGGGGTAAAGCGTGGGATGCAGTGGTGTAAAGCGTGGGGTACAGTGGTGTAAAGTGTGGGATGCAGTGGGGTAAAGCATGTGATGCAGTGGAGTAAAGCGTGGGATGCAGTGGTGTAAAACATGGGATGCAGTGGGGTAAAGCGTGGTATGCAGTGGTCTAAAGTGTGGGATGCAGTGGTGTAAAGTGTGGTTGCAGTGGTGTAAAGCGTGGGATGCAGTGGCGTAAAGCCTGGGATGCAGTGGTGTAAAGCGTGGGGTACAGGGGTGTAAAGTGTGGGATGCAGTGGGGTAAAGCATGTGATGCAGTGGAGTAAAGCGTGGGATGCAGTGGTGTAAAACATGGGATGCAGTGGTGTAAAGCATGGGATACAGTGGTGTAAAGCGTGGGATGCAGTTGTGTAAAGCGTGGGGTACAGTGGTGTAAAGCGTGGGATGCAGTGGTGTAAAGTGTGGGATGCAGTGGTGTAAAGCGTGGGGTACAGTGGAGTAAAGCGTGGGATGCAGTGGTGTAAAGCGTGGGATACAGTGGAGTAAAGCGTGGGATGCAGTGGTGTAAAGTGTGGGATGCAGTGGAGTAAAGCCTGGGATGCAGTGGTGTAAAGCGTGGGATACAGTGGTGTAAAGCGTGGGATGCAATGGTGTAAAGTGTGGGATGCCGTGGTGTAAAGTGTGGGATTCAGTGGTGTAAAGTGTTGGATGCAGTGGTGTAAAGTGTGGGATGCAGTAGTGTAAAGCCTGGGATGCAGTGGTGTAAAAACGTGGGGTGCAGTGGTGTAAAGCATGGGGTGCAGTGGTGTAAAGCGTGGGGTGCAGTGGTTGTAAAGAGTGGGATGCAGTGGTGTATAGCGTGGGATGCAGTGGTGTAAAGCGTGGGATGCAGTGGTGTAAAGAGTGGGATGCAGTGGTGTAAAGCGTGGGATGCAGTGGTGTAAAGCCTGGGATGCAGTGGTGTAAAGCATGAGATGCAGTAGAGTAAAGTGTGGGATGCAGTGGTGTAAAGCATGTGATGCAGTGGTGTAAAGCCTGGGATGCAGTGGTGTAAAGCGTGGGATGCAGTGCTGTAAAGCGTGAGATGCAGTGGAGTAAAGTGTGGGATGCAGTGGTGTAAAGCATGGGATGCAGTGGTGTAAAGCCTGGGATGCAGTGGTGTAAAGCATGTGATGCAGTGGTGTAAAGCCTGGGATGCAGTGGTGTAAAGCGTGGGATGCAGTGCTGTAAAGCGTGAGATGCAGTGGAGTAAAGTGTGGGATGCAGTGGTGTAAAGCATGGGATGCAGTGGTGTAAAGCCTGGGATGCAGTGGTGTAAAGCCTGGGATGCAGTGGTGTAAAGCGTGGGATGCAGTGCTGTAAAGCGTGAGATGCAGTGGTGTAAAACATGGGAATCAGTGGTGTAAAGCGTGGGATGCAGTGGTGTAAAGCCTGGGATGCAGTGGTGTAAAGCGTGGGATGCAGTGCTGTAAAGCGTGAGATGCAGTGGAGTAAAGTGTGGGATGCAGTGGTGTAAAGCATGGGATGCAGTGGTGTAAAGCCTGGGATGCAGTGGTGTAAAGCCTGGGATGCAGTGGTGTAAAGCGTGGGATGCAGTGCTGTAAAGCGTGAGATGCAGTGGTGTAAAACATGGGAATCAGTGGTGTAAAGCGTGGGATGCAGTGGTGTAAAGTGTGGGATGCAGAGGTGTAAAGCGTGGGATGCAGTGGTGTAAAGCATGGGATGCAGTGGTGGAAAGCGTGGGGTACAGTGGTGTAAAGTGTGGGATGCAGTGGGGTAAAGCATGTGATGCAGTGGTGTAAAGTGTGGGATGCAGAGGTGTAAAGCGTGGGATGCAGAGGTGTAAAGCGTGGGATGCAGTGGTGTAAAGTATGGGATGCAGTGGTGGAAAGCGTGGGGTACAGTGGTGTAAAGCGTGAGATGCAGTGGGGTAAAGCGTGGGATGCAGTGGTGTAAAGCGTGGGGTACAGTGGTGTAAAGTGTGGGATGCAGTGGGGTAAAGCATGTGATGCAGTGGAGTAAAGCGTGGGATGCAGTGGTGTAAAACATGGGATGCAGTGGGGTAAAGCGTGGGATGCAGTGGTCTAAAGTGTGGGATGCAGTGGTGTAAAGTGTGGTTGCAGTGGTGTAAAGAGTGTGATGCAGTGGTGTAAAGCATGGGATGCAGTGGTGTAAAGCCTGGGATGCAGAGGTGTAAAGCGTGGGGTACAGTGGTGTAAAGCGTGGGATGCAGTGGCGTTAAGCCTGGGATGCAGTGGTGTAAAGCGTGGGGTACAGGGGTGTAAAGTGTGGGATGCAGTGGGGTAAAGCATGTGATGCAGTGGAGTAAAGCGTGGGATGCAGTGGTGTAAAACATGGGATGCAGTGGTGTAAAGCATGGGATACAGTGGTGTAAAGCGTGGGATGCAGTTGTGTAAAGCGTGGGGTACAGTGGTGTAAAGCGTGGGATGCAGTGGTGTAAAGTGTGGGATGCAGTGGTGTAAAGCGTGGGGTACAGTGGTGTAAAGCCTGGGATGCAGAGGTGTAAACCGTGGGATGCAGTGGTGTAAAGTGTGGGATGCAGTGGAGTAAAGCGTGGGATGCAGTGGTGTAAAGCGTGGGATACAGTCGAGTAAAGCGTGGGATGCAGTGGTGTAAAGTGTGGGATGCAGTGGAGTAAAGCGTGGGATGCAGTGGTGTAAAGTGTGGGATGCAGTGGAGTAAAGTGTGGGATGCAGTGGTGTAAAGCGTGGGGTACAGTGGTGTAAAGCCTGGGATGCAGAGGTGTAAAGCGTGGGATGCAGTGGTGTAAAGTGTGGGATGCAGTGGAGTAAAGCGTGGGATGCAGTGGTGTAAAGCGTGGGATACAGTGGAGTAAAGCGTGGGATGCAGTGGTGTAAAGTGTGGGATGCAGTGGAGTAAAGCGTGGGATGCAGTGGTGTAAAGTTTGGGATGCAGTGGAGTAAAGCTTGGGATGCAGTGGTGTAAAGTTTGGGATGCAGTGGAGTAAAGCTTGGGATGCAGTGGTGTAAAGTGTGCATCCCACACTTTACACCACTGCATCCCACACTTTACACCACTGCATCCCACACTTTTCTCCACTGCATCCCATGCTTTACAATTTATACCACTGCATCCCACACTTTACACCACTGCATCCCACACTTTACACCACTGCATCCCATGCTTTACAATTTATACCACTGCATCCCACTCTTTACACCACTGCACCCTTCACTTTACACCACTGCATCCCACACTTTACACCACTGCATCCCACGCTTTACTCCACTGCATCCCACGCTTTACACCACTGCATCCCACTCTTTACACCACTGCATCCCACTCTTTACACCACTGCATCCCACACTTTACTCCACTGCATCCCACTCTTTACACCACTTCATCCCACTCTTTACACCACTGCATCCCACTCTTTACACCACTGCATCCCACGCTTTACACTTTACTCCACTGCATCCCACGCTTTACACTTTACTCCACTGCATCCCACGCTTTACACACCTGTACCCCACGCTTTACACTACTGCATCCCACACTTTACACCACTGCATCCCACACTTTACACCACTGCATCCCACGCTTTACACTACTGCATCCCACACTTTACACCAATGCATCCCACACTTTACACCACTGCATCCCACGCTTTACTCCACTGCATCCCACGCTTTACACCACTGCATCCCACGCTTTACTCCACTGCATCTTACGCTTTACACTTTACACCACTGCATATTACGCTTTATACCACTGCATCTTACGCTTTATACCACTGCATCTTACGCTTTACACTTTACACCACTGCATATTACGCTTTATACCACTGCATCTTACGCTTTATACCACTGCATCCCACGCTTTACTCCACTGCATCTTACGCTTTACACTTTACACCACTGCATATTACGCTTTATACCACTGCATCTTACGCTTTATACCACTGCATCCCACACTTTACACCACTGCATCCCACACCTTACACCACTGCATCCCACGCTTTACTCCACTGCATCCCACGCTTTACACCACTGCACCCCACGCTTTACACCACTGCATCCCACGCTTTACACCACTGCATCCCACGCTTTACTCCACTGCATCTTACGCTTTACACCACTGCATCTTACGCTTTATACCACTGCATCTTACGCTTTACTCCACTGCATCTTACGCTTTATACCACTGCATCTTACGCTTTATACCACTGCATCTTACGCTTTACACCAGGGGTTGGCCCCTTAGTGTGTGTGTGTATGAGTCAAATGTCAAAAGCTTAATTTTTATGACAAAATTAAGTACTTAAACAGTATCATTTAACTAACAATCTGGAAAGAAGTGGTTAAATATGTTAAAAAATATCAGATGTTATTTAGCAGCGTGGTGTAATAATACCAACTAAACGGGGAAATATTAAATTATTCATAGCAAAGAAAGACAGTCAGATAAATGCAGAAATAATTCAGGTTTTTCATTCCATCTGCTGCTAATGAATAAGAAAAACAGATATGTGAAGTGTGTGTTGAGTAAGTTCTGTGGTGTTGTGTGATGAGCAGAAGTTCGGGCTCCGCTGGTCCTGATCTCTTCACAGGAGAGCCGTGTCTGTTATTGGCAGTCAGGGGCCGTTTGACACCAGCGAGGTGAGGATCTGTCCCGCTGTTCTCCGTGTGCTGAGCTCTTCACACACACTCCTCACCTCGGACACACACTCCTCCCCTCGGCCACACACTCATCACCTCGGACACACACTCATCACCTCGGACACACACTCCTCACCTCGGCCACACACTCATCACCTCGGACACACACTTCTCCCCTCGGACACACACTCCTCACCTCGGACACACACTCCTCACTCGGACACACACTCCTCCCTCGGACACACACTCCTCACCTCGGACACACACTCCTCACTCGGACACACACTCCTCCCTCGGACACACACTCCTCACCTCGGCCACACACTCATCACCTCGGACACGCACTC
>NC_136882.1:41197532-41202532 GCF_949152265.1 Phoxinus phoxinus
ATTATGATTCAGGAGCATTACAGGTCAGAAGTTCAGAATGAATCAGAGTATTTGTCCAGTTCCGGTTGGTTGAAGTCGGAGTGGAGAGGAGGAGAGACTGGTTGACACTTCAGGTCAGCGGCGTCGTCGTCGTGTCCTGGCGCTGGTCCTTCATCAGATCTGGATACGGCCTGGTTCCGGTGGACAGCGGTAAACCTCGGGATAGACAGAGAGACTAATATTAGCGTAGACGCCATTCTTCTTATGATGTACCAAGTACATCAGGATTACGGGAAGTGTTCCCGGTCCCGGCTGTTCTAAACTATGCAGCCTAACATTGAGTTATAGAAGTCTATAATGTGTTATGTGTATGCTAGGCCGAAGAGATGTGTTTTTAGTCTAGATTTGAACTGACAGAGTGTGTCTGCTTCCCGGACAATGTTAGGAAGACTGAAAATCCTCGCAGATATCATTTCTTTCTAGAAAGAAACAGTTGTGAGGATACTGCTTTTTCTAATATCTTTGACAGAAATGGCAGATTAGAGATCGGCCTGTAATTGACTAGTTCTGTAGGATCAAGTTGCTGTTTTTTAACAAGCGGTTTAATCATAGCCAGCTTAAAGGTTTTTGGTACGTTAGGAAGACTGTTCCAGAGTTTTGGTGCTAAATAGGAAAAGGATCTACCGCCGGCAGTCGATTCTGATATTCTAGGTATTATTAACTGGCCGGAGTTGTGAGATGGCAGTAGACGTGAAGGACTATAATGCGTTAAGAGCTCGCTCAAGTACTGCGGAGCTAAACCATTTAGTGCTTTGTAAGTAATCAGCAATATTTAAAAATGTATACGATGTTTAATAGGCAGCCAATGCAGTGTTGACAGAACGGGGCTAATATGGTCATACTTCCTGGTTCTGGTAAGAACTCGAGCGGCTGCGTTTTGAACTAGCTGTAGTTTGTTTATTAAGCGTGCAGGGCAACCACCCAGTAGAGCATTACAATAATCTAGCCTTGAGCTCATGAACGCATCAACTAATTGCTCCGCATTTGTCAATGTGTAATTTAGATATTTTTTAAGATGGAAAAATGCGGTTTTACAGATACTAGTAAAACCTCATTTTTTTGCAACTTGGATATTGCAGGACGTCACAGATCCTGCAATATCCAAACGAGCCGTTTCTGGAGATTTGTTTATAATCAGGAGGATGTTTTAAGCTCTGAAATTTTCAGGATGTTTTAATGGTTGGTACAAAGTCATCTTATATGTCAAAAGATCAAGGCAAATTTGATGTCAGGATCCCTTTAATATTAAGGCATATACAGATAATACTGCAGTGTAATTCCTGGACTGGTGTCTGCTGTTGTTGAACGTCTCTGGTTTCAGCGTCTCTCTGAAGAACACTCAGAAGTGTGCTCAGTAACTCTAGTGCACACCTCCAGATCCCGTGTGAGCCGATCTAAAGCACACAGCGCTACAGTTACACTGTGACTCGACATTTTAAGGACACAACGGCACCACTGAGGTCAGAGCCACGGATGTGTGGATGTTCTGGACCTTTAGAAGAAGAGGAAGGTTGAGATTAGCAGAAATGAGAGTGTAAGAATTAGTTTAGCTCTTTAATTGCAGACGGTATCTTGTGCTGAAGTCGATCGGTTCATGTCCTTAGATGAAGTTAGCGGGCTCTATCTTGCACCCAGCGCAATAGACTTTGTACACCGGCGCATTTATCATTCCTATTCTGCACCCGCGCACAGCGGACTCTTCCCTCCACAGACACACAACGGTAAATTAGTGTAAAGAGGAGTGTGTTCCGGCGCAAACGTTCCCTGGTGATATTCTGCAGTTCCAGAAAACAACTCCGCCACTGACCAGGAGAAACCCAGTCTAAAGACAGCGGCGCCGCGCGTTAGTCATGTGCTATTTTAAGGGCGCGTGCTTGGCCATTATGTAGCGTGTGAACAACACACACACTTTGATTCTCTCATCTAAACAGACGCAGCAGTTTTCATTTTAGCAAATCACACATTATTACAAGGAAAAATATTAACACACGAGGGAAATCATTGTTGTGTCCGTGAAGATGTGAAAAAATACATAAATCTAGATTACACATTTACCCAAATTATTATACGCCTGTTTAACCGAAGCTAATGTGTGTGTGTTTCTCCATCCTCCCCAATGTCACTTCTCTGTGTTTTACGGCCCTGACGAGAACGCCGGTCTCCTCGGCTGTGAACCACTCCTGTGCGTCGGCAAACCCGCCGTTATAATAGCGATCCGCCGTTATAATAGCAATCCGCCGTTATAATAGCAATCCGCCGTTATAATAGCAATCCGCCGTTATAATAACAATCCGCCGTTATAATAGCGATCCACCGTTATAATAGCAATCCGCCGTTATAATAGCAATCCGCCGTTATAATAGCAATCCGCCGTTATAATAACAATCCGCCGTTATAATAGCGATCCACCGTTATAATAGCGATCCGCCGTTATAATAGCAATCCGCCGTTATAATAACAATCCGCCGTTATAATAGCAATCCGCCGTTATAATAGCAATCCGCCGTTATAATAGCGATCCGCCGTTATAATAGCAATCCGCCGTTATAATAACAATCCACCGTTATAATAACAATCCGCCGTTATAATAGCAATCCGCCGTTATAATAGCGATCCGCCGTTATAATAGCGATCCGCCGTTATAATAGCGATCCGCCGTTATAATAGCAATCCGCCGTTATAATAGCGATCCGCCGTTATAATAGCAATCCGCCGTTATAATAGCGATCCGCCGTTATAATAGCGATCCGCCGTTATAATAACAATCCGCCGCTATAATAGCGATCCGCCGTTATAATAGCAATCCGCCGTTATAATAACAATCCGCCGTTATAATAGCGATCCGCCGTTATAATAGCAATCCGCCGTTATAATAGCGATCCGCCGTTATAATAACAATCCGCCGTTATAATAGCAATCCGCCGTTATAATAACAATCCGCCGTTATAATAACAATCCGCCGTTATAATAGCAATCCGCCGTTATAATAGCAATCCGCCGTTATAATAGCGATCCGCCGTTATAATAGCAATCCGCCGTTATAATAACAATCCGCCGTTATAATAACAATCCGCCGTTATAATAGCAATCCGCCGTTATAATAGCGATCCGCCGTTATAATAGCGATCCGCCGTTATAATAGCAATCCGCCGTTATAATAGCAATCCGCCGTTATAATAGCGATCCGCCGTTATAATAGCAATCCGCCGTTATAATAGCGATCCGCCGTTATAATAGCGATCCGCCGTTATAATAACAATCCGCCGCTATAATAGCGATCCGCCGTTATAATAGCAATCCGCCGTTATAATAACAATCCGCCGTTATAATAGCGATCCGCCGTTATAATAGCAATCCGCCGTTATAATAGCGATCCGCCGTTATAATAGCGATCCGCCGTTATAATAGCAATCCGCCGTTATAATAGCAATCCGCCGTTATAATAGCGATCCGCCGTTATAATAGCGATCCGCCGTTATAATAGCGATCCACCGTTATAATAGCGATCCGCCGTTATAATAGCGATCCGCCGTTATAATAACAATCCGCCGTTATAATAGCAATCCGCCGTTATAATAACAATCCGCCGTTATAATAACAATCCGCCGTTATAATAGCAATCCGCCGTTATAATAACAATCCGCCATTATAATAGCAATCCGCCGTTATAATAGCGATCCGCCGTTATAATAGCGATCCACCGTTATAATAGCGATCCGCCGTTATAATAGCGATCCGCCGTTATAATAACAATCCGCCGTTATAATAGCAATCCGCCGTTATAATAACAATCCGCCGTTATAATAACAATCCGCCGTTATAATAACAATCCGCCGTTATAATAGCAATCCGCCGTTATAATAGCAATCCGCCGTTATAATAGCGATCCGCCGTTATAATAGCAATCCGCCGTTATAATAGCGATCCGCCGTTATAATAGCGATTCGCGTTTGATACTTTACAATAGGTGTTACAATAGGGCCCAACATCTCTATGAATATCGCACTATTCACAACATTACTGAAGTATGTCTCAGCGCTTAAACAATTCACCAACACTTTGTCTAAACCACCACAGCTTTCAGACCGAAAACAAGCAACAGAAATCAAAATCACTGAATATCATAAATCACACTTCCAGACACTTCATACTTATTACAGCTGAAATTACCCATTTCTGTTATGATCAATATAAATACATAGAATAGAATATGAATGTGTGTGTGTGTGTGTGTGTGTGTGTGTGTGTGTGTGTGTGTGTGTGTGTGTGTGTGTGTGTGTGTGTGTGTGTGTGTGTGTGTGTGTGTGTGTGTGTGTGTGTGTGTGAATGTACAGTATATATAATTATACTCAATAATGTATTATTTATTCAATGAATGTTTATTTGTAAAGCATAAAGCAAGTAAAGGAATTCAAAAAGTTAAAGTTATTTATATGATTATGACCAGCACTGATTCTTGAGTGTTCGTTGTCGGGTCAGCCGAGTACAAACACGCCTGTGTATATATAATCTGGGTCTATAATCGTATATATAATAAACTGGGGGTCTTCGGGGCCGTTTGATGTGCCCGCTCCCTCGTTATCCCGTCAGGATCGGGACAAACCCTCCTGCGTCACACACACACACACACACACACACACACACACACACACACACAGATGCCTGCGATAAGCTCTCGCACAAACGCCCACATTAACTGCAGGATAAAAGCTTGTATATAAACAGTTTAAATAAAGCATTATCTCTAATTGCTCCTCTGTAAGAAAAGAAAGCTAGTGGAGTCCTGCGATACCGAGCCGTTGAAGGGAAAGCCGATCTGCATCACCGCTTTATCCTGGACCAGCGATAGGATCCCGTCTCAGATCTCCTAACCAGGAAACATCATGCTAATTGGCATGTTTGTGTCGTATTGATAGCGATTGTTGTGCGTCTCAGTTATGTCCCATTATCTCAGATGTGAA
>NC_136882.1:41207532-41212532 GCF_949152265.1 Phoxinus phoxinus
AAAGGGTCCCGGAGACACACAGTATTGTGTAGGTCAGGGTCTCTCCGGTTAAAGGATCCCGGAGACACACAGTATTGTGTAGGTCAGGGTCTCTCCGGTTAAAGGATCCCGGAGACACACAGTATTGTGTAGGTCAGGGTCTCTCCGGTTAAAGGATCCCGGAGACACACAGTATTGTGTAGGTTAGGGTCTCTCCGGTTAAAGGATCCCGGAGACACACAGTATTGTGTAGGTCAGGGTCTCTCCGGTTAAAGGATCCCGGAGACACACAGTATTGTGTAGGTTAGAGTCTCTCCGGTTAAAGGATCCCGGAGACACACAGTATTGTGTAGGTTAGGGTCTCTCCGGTTAAAGGATCCCGGAGACACACAGTATTGTGTAGGTTAGGGTCTCTCCCGCTGGCTTCGGGACGGGGAACACATCGAGTAGAAGAGCACACAGGCGTTAGAAGAGCTCGGATCAAGACTCAGTTCCCTCATCGAGAGGCCTCCCCTGCGCACCGGATAAAGGGCCGAGCAGTTACGGCTTTTGTTAATGAAGTTTCATTTGATTCCCTCTGACAACCATTGAAACAATGAGCATTGGGAAATGCTTCTCAGCGCGGGCCGTAACAATAGCTTTCGGCGTTTCTGACGAGGCCGAGCACTTTTCACACACAAAGCCAGAGGATCTTCCTACCTAAAAGAAGTGAAAGAGTCCTCTATAAAAGGCACCTGCAAACAAGAGTTGAAAAGGGTCAGCAAATGATGCCACTTTTGTTCAGGCGCACAAAGCGTCCATGATTTCCATTGTGACCCGAGAGCACATTGTGCAAGAACAATGCGTCACCGTACACAGAGTACACAGGAGTAATTGGCTTTATTCCGAGGCTCTTTTCACCAGTCAGTCTGGATCAGCAAAAGCCAGATTGTTGCAAATGGGGCAAATCGTTCAACTTCATTTGAGCTTCGATGTTAGGAGACATGTGAAAGTTATACTGCAAACATCCTGAGGTGACTGAAGCAATGCAGATCGTCAGAACAGAAGAGGTCAATATCTAATGGACAGAGAGCACAGAAAACCTCACTGTGTGCTTGAATATCATCTGCTTTAACCTCTGCAATATTTTGACTAGACTTTATTCAGGAACACATAAAGGAGAAATAAAGTGTGTGATTTCTGTGGCACTGATGTACAAAAATGCAATTTAATGTTTTTCAACAGGTTTCCAACTTTCTCGGTTTGCCATTGGTCACCAAACAGTCCCGGCCCAAGAGCCTATAGGATGGGACAGTACAACTATAGTGGATCTGACAGAAAACAGTAAGTGCATCAGAGCTTTGGGGGATTTCATGTGTTAAACAGTTATTTCAACAGTTATTTTGACCTGTAAAACTTCTAAGGCTCATATAAACAATGAGAGAATGTTTAATATGAGCTGTTTCTCCTGGGACTGGTATCTGCCGAAACATCTCTCAGGCATTGTGGACGGGAGATTGGCTTTCAGACCGGCTTTGTTCTGTCCTTTGGGTTTGGTTGATGTGCCACGCCTGCTACTCAACCTCTGAATATGTGCCAGACATTTCCCTCCTTTTGTGCGGAAGGGAAAACCTTCATCATGTAGCGTCAATGGGGGTTTCAATCTTTTAGATCCATATATGATCAGTCTAATGCCAGGGACCCCATCCTAAAAGTTAAAGGCACCCATAAATGTGTATGTTTAAACTCAATTTGCACCATGAAAAATACTATTTGGAAAATATTTATTTTATTAAGTTTTTTCCAACTCAGTATTGTACTTTGCTATGTATTATTTGTTTATTTTAACCAAACGTGTATTATTTATTTTAATCTATTTAACATTTATTATTTATTTCAATTAATATAATAATATCCATTTTTTTATTTTAATCTAATATTTATTTTATACATTTTCATTTAATTAATATCAACAGTTTTTTCTCTAAGGATCTGAAAAGCTTCCCTTTTTGAGCTCTGTTTTAAACCTAGTGAGCTGTTTTTTTTTTAAACGTCAGAACAATTTTTTTCTTTATAATCAGCAATAAAGTTTTAAAAATAAAGTGCCGGACATTCGGTTCTGTTAACAGCCCCAGCAGCGGAACGAGCTTCCTGCTTTCAGCAACAGAGATCAAAGATGTGGACGAGGCTGCCTTCCTGGACTCGGAGTCTCTTCGAGGGATTCTCCGAGCGCTTCACAGAGGTGTAGAAGTCGTCGCAGGCTACACGGCACTTCCTGCCGAAGCGTTTAAGCTCTGCGTCGGGACGCCCTAAGAAAGCGTCGACCCCACAGTCAGCTAAACCAGCGCTGCCAGCGTTAAAAAACATATCTAAATTACGTCATATGCTCTCACTGAAAAATGCGGAACAATTAGTTGATGCGTTCATGAGCTCAAGGCTAGATTATTGTAATGCTCTACTGGGTGGTTGCCCTGCACGCTTAACAAACAAACTACAGCTAGTTCAAAACGCAGCCGCTCGAGTTCTTACCAGATACAGGAAGTATGACCATATTAGCCCCGTTCTGTCAACACTGCATTGGCTGCCTATTAAACATCATATACATTTTATACATTTGCTGATTACTAACAAAGCACTAAATGGTTTATCTCCGCAGTACTTGAGCGAGCTCTTAACGCATTATAGTCCTTCACGTCTACTGCCATCTCAAAACTCTGGCCAGTTAATAATAGCTAGAATATCAGAATCGACTGCTGGCGGTAGATCCTTTTCCTATTTAGCACCAAAACTTTGGAACAGTCTTCCTACCATTGTCCGGGAAGCAGACACACTCTGTCAGTTCAAAGCTAGATTAAAGACACATCTCTTCGGCCTAGCATACACATAACACATTATAGACTTATATAACTCAATGTTAGGCTGCATAGATCAGGTCAGCCGGAACTGGGAACACTTCCCTTAAATCCTGATGTACTCGTTAGGGTTAGGTTTAGGGTTAGGGTTAGGGTTAGCACTTAGTTAGGTACTTGGTACATCATGATAAGGATGGCGTTAACGCTAAGCAAAGTTTTAGTTTTTTAGTTTTTTCTTGTGTAGTTTTGTTGATGGTTGTAACCGACCCGTCAGAACCGACCAGTGACCCATCAGAACCGACAGAACCCATCAGAACCGACCCGTGACCTGTCAGAACGGACAGAACCGACCAGTGACCTGTCAGAACGGACAGAACCGACCAGTGACCTGTCAGAACGGACAGAACCGACCAGTGACCTGTCAGAACCGACAGAACTGACTAGTGACCTGTCAGAACCGAGCCGTGACCCATCAGAACTGACAGAACCAACCCGTGACCTGTCAGAACCCATCAGAACCGACCCGTGACCTGTCAGAACCGACAGAACCCATCAGAACCGACCCGTGACCTGTCAGAACCGACAGAACCCATCAGAACCGACCCGTGACCTGTCAGAACCGAGCCGTGACCCATCAGAACTGACAGAACCAACCCGTGACCTGTCAGAACCGAGCCGTGACCCATCAGAACTGACAGAACCAACCCGTAACCTGTCAGAACCGAGCCGTGACCCATCAGAACTGAGAGAACCAACCCGTGACCTGTCAGAACCCATCAGAACCGACCGTGACCCGTCAGAACCGACAGAACCCATCAGAACCGACCCGTGACCTGTCAGAACCGACCCGTGACCTGTCAGAACCGACAGAACCGACCCGTGGCCTGTCAGAACCGACAGAACCGACCCGTGACCTGTCAGAACCGACCCGTGACCTGTCAGAACCGACAGAACCGACCCGTGACCTGTCAGAACCGACAGAACCGACCCGTTACCCGTCAGAACCGACAGAACCGACCCGTGACCTGTCAGAACCGACAGAACCGACCCGTGGCCTATCAGAACCGACAGAACCGACCCGTGACCTGTCAGAACCGACAGAACCGACCCGTGACCTGTCAGAACCGACAGAACCGACCCGTGACCCATCAGAACCGACCCGTGACCTGTCAGAACCGACAGAACCGACCCATGACCTGTCAGAACCGACAGAACCGACCCGTGACCCATCAGAACCGACCCGTGACCTGTCAGAACCGACAGAACCGACCCATGACCTGTCAGAACCGACAGAACCGACCCGTTACCCGTCAGAACCGACCTGTTACCCGTCAGAACCGACCCGTGACCTGTCAGAACCGACAGAACCGACCCGTGGCCTGTCAGAACCGACAGAACCGACCCGTGACCTGTCAGAACCGACCCGTGACCTGTCAGAACCGACAGAACCGACCCGTGACCTGTCAGAACCGACAGAACCGACCCGTTACCCGTCAGAACCGACAGAACCGACCCGTGACCTGTCAGAACCGACAGAACCGACCCGTGGCCTGTCAGAACCGACAGAACCGACCCGTGACCTGTCAGAACCGACAGAACCGACCCGTGACCTGTCAGAACCGACAGAACCGACCCGTGACCCATCAGAACCGACCCGTGACCTGTCAGAACCGACAGAACCGACCCGTGACCTGTCAGAACCGACAGAACCGACCCGTGGCCTGTCAGAACCGTCAGAACCGACCCGTGACCCATCAGAACCGACCCGTGACCTGTCAGAACCGACAGAACCGACCCGTGACCTGTCAGAACCCATCAGAACCGACCCGTGACCCGTCAGAACCGCTGCTGTATATAAGCATATCTGGAGGCTTAGAGATCATGGCATTTGTGTCTTTTATTGAAGTATTTCTGCATCAACCACATACAAATATTTCTCTTTACTGAGAAAACTAGCTTTAGATTCTATTACAACAAGAGTTACTAAACATTTCTCGGCTCTGCATGTGACGAGAGGTACAAATTCACTCATATTTGAGTCAAACACGAGATCACTGTTCCTTTAGAAACAGAAAGATTTGATCACAAATACATTTCACTGCATCTATTCATACGTATTTGTTCTAAACCAACACTATCAGCTCATGTAGACTTTACAGCTCTGTTCATAAAACCCTACACTAATGCCAG
>NC_136882.1:41220032-41297532 GCF_949152265.1 Phoxinus phoxinus
CCGGCACGCTTTTCCCCAGATTGTTCTGCTCCTGGGGGTTCTGGAAAGGGTTCGGTCAGTCTTCGGCTGGTAGCCCCGTTCTGGCCGGCCTGAGTCGGCGGCTCTCCTCTGGAGATGGGTTAGCCCTTCTCTCTCAGGCGAGTGGGTCGATCCTTCACCCCGCCCAGAACTGTGGAAGCTGTGGGCCTGGCCTCTGAGGGGTCCAGCTCATAAGTTCAGGTCTCATCCTCCACTCCAGAGCTCCGTCCACGAGGAAGTCATACGCCTTAAAGTGGAGATTATTCTCCTCCTGGTGTGGAGAGCCCCCGCTGGCCCCGGCTGACGGGGAGCTGGAGTTCCTGCAGGAGCGCTTCTCCGCAGGGTTATCCCGGCACTAGCTGCTCACCACGTCCCTTTGAGTGGAGCATCCATGGGGAGACGCCCACTAATCACCCGCTTCCTCCGTGGCACTCTGAGGCCAGCGGTCGGCCGACGGTGCCGACATGGGACTTGGCCGTTGTACTAGAAGGCTTCTCCCTTGCTCCGTTCGAGCCCATTGAAGAAGTTTCTGAGAAGTTCCTTACTCTTAAGACTATCTTTCTTCTTGCTATCTCGTCTCTGGAGAGAATTGGAGACATTCAAGCACTCTCGGTTTCTCCCTCGTGCCTGGGATTCTCGCCTGGCATGGTAAAGGCCTTCCTTCGTCCTAGGCCAGGCTATGTTCCTAAGGTCCCTACTTATATTGGCCAATAGTACTGCAGGCTTTCTGTCCTCCTCCTTTTCTGACGTTAGACCAAGATAAAAAAACTGAATCTACTCTGCTCTGGTTTCGTCTGGCACACTGACTTCACACGGAAGGACATGTGCTCTTATGTCGACGTGGGTATAGCGTTCCCACAGCGTTTCGACGCAGCTCGAGTTCCCTTCAAAGGGAACGTCTCCGTTACATATGTAACCCTAGTTTCCTGAAAAGGGAACGCACCGCTGCGTTGCCATGCCATACGCCATGCCCGTGACCGACTCGCTTCAGTCTATCAGAAGCTGGCGCTGTTGTGACCCAGGGGTGCTTTATTGTTTCCTGGTCGATGACATCACATGACGTTCCGTCTCGCCATTGGACTGATTCCAGACGTGCTTCACGACGCAATCACGCAGGGGCGTTTCCACAGCGCTTTGACGCAGCTCGAGTAGGCTTACATACGTAACCGAGACGTTTTGCACATAAGTTAAATTCACAACTTTAAATGGAAACATAGTTAATGTGACTGAAGATAGCAACGAAAATCAATTTGGATAAAAGCATCTGCCAAATGCATGTAAATGTACTTGCTCAGCAATATTCTGAGCAAGTTCTCCAAATGTTAGCACACAAATGTCATTTATTAATTATTACATTATAATTTATTATTGTTGTTTAGTATTTTATTTAAATGTTAATGTTTGCAGAATTATCAAATGTAATGTTTCCGTAACGTTAAAGCATCTAAAAAAAAACTGGATAGAAATAATGTTTTCATGATTTACTGTAATGAGAACATTAGCAAAATTAGCTGGGATGCTGTTTGATATTACAAACTTGTATTTGTTATCATATTATTTAAATGTACTATCATAAACACCGTTTTTTTAAAATAACACAATCAATTTGACCGTTTACTGCACTATTCTAGATATTTACCTACAGTGGCTCATGACTCGAAGTCTCGCAGAAAATGGTTTGCTTTCGCATTGCAAAATAAAGCCGAGAGCCTGGCTTGTATTAATGCTGAAATGAAGATCATGTAATGGAGGTTGAACTCGAGTGCTTCAGGTCGAATCCTGCTTTCTGTACAGCATCGGCGAGCCGGACATCTACAAACAATCCGGTCTTCTGTTGAAGTGCTCTTGTTTGCATTCAAACTGGGATAACTAAAACAAGGCCCTAATGTCACACAGCCCTAATCCCACATAAAGCCACGCCAGCTATTCAACACCCAGAAATTAAATTAGTTGTATTATTGTGTATTTATTATGAGTCATTAGATGGGAAGGGACATCAGCCGAAAACCCTGCGAGATGTGGCTGTGTGAGCGAGAGATTACGGAAAAGCCTTGTGAAAATACAAGAGGGCCACTTGACGATTGATTTCGTGTTTGAGAGCTTAAGTCAATAGTCCCATTGGAACAGATACATTCCCAGAGCTCTGCTATCATAATCTCAATCAATAGTGTATGGTGATGAAGGAGTGCGTGTACATATTGAGACGCCGTGTTTGAGCAGATAAGCTCGTACAGTATCTCCGCGGGGTTCGGCGGCACTTGGATGAAGCGCTCGGGTCTGATGTTTGCCTAGTCAAAAGATCATGTCTGCGGACCCAATCCAAACGGCCTCGGCATTAACAGGATAATACGATAATCAAAGAGCTCTGATACTGTGTACAATACACGACTTACTCCATTTATCCAGCGCTGAAGAGCAAACTCGTAACCGTAGCCGAGCGCTCTGTCAAACGCTGCTCATTCATGATGTGCCACATTGTTGGAGCTCATGGATAACCGATGGCCTGCCTTCTGGAAAATGACGGAGCGTCAGTCGGATTTGTCGGGCAAATAACAGCTGACTAGTTCCACATACGGGTCTGTTGACACTGGCTTTTCTCAATAGCCCTCTTGAATAAACGTACACAACCTGAGATGATCCCACTGAAAACAGGGATCACAAACGGCACTGAAATGATCTGAGCGTAAAGCTCCACAACACGTTGCTTGAGTCAACTAACACGTCTCAATGGGACATTTCCTGTTTAAATAAAGGTTATATATATATATGTGTGTGTGTGTGTGTGTGTGTGTGTGTTGAAAAGTATGTTTCTATCCATTTGGATATAATAATCATATTAATAATAATAGGCTTACATTTGTATTTGTATAATGCCTTTCCGATTTAACGCAGATAAACAACTTTAAAAACTATTTTCTTCTCTTTTTCGAGTCTTAGGGGACGTTTAAAACTAAAAACTGAAAATGAAAAACGCATTTTACCACGTCTGTACATTTAATCGACAATGGGGGCCTGAAAACTTTTGAAAACACATTTCAACGTTCAAGTTTTTGAAAACGATAGAAATATCGTCTGCATGTAATAATAATAATAACAATAATAACAAATAATAATAAAAAGTGTGAACGGGATCGTTTTGACATCGTTGTCGTCAGCAAAGGAAAAACGTTTCTGCTTTAGTGTATTGTTGTTGTGTAAACGTGCCCTGAATGAGATGATGTAAGTGTATTACTGATAACGGTAAAACAAAATGAGACGGGAGGAAAAATAATATTTCAAAAATCTCCTGAAAATTCTCCTGAAGAAAACAAAAATGCTGTTCGTTGGCACAAAAGATTTTTCAATTGTGTTAAAAAAATAGCAGGTAAAACTGTTAGTGGAAACGCAAATTTTGCGAGCAAACGCAGAGGCATTGGAATATCATTTTTCCTCACTTCTTATATTGGTTCCATCAGTTTGTGCCTTTAGGGGCTGGTTTTAAATGTTTTAATATGTGTTAAATCTGGTGTTGTGTGTTTTCATTCTTTTTGTATGTCTAGAATTTGTATTTGATGTTGTTCAGCACATAGACAGATAGATAGATAGATAGATAGATAGATAGATAGATAGATAGATAGATAGATAGATAGATAGATAGATAGATAGATCGATAGATAGATAGATAGATAGATAGATAGATCGATAGATAGATAGATAGATAGATAGATGCCAGTTGCTGTTGTGTGAGCATGTAGTTCATTACGCTGTGTGTTGACGTGTGTTTTGTCAGGTTACTGATGCACAAACACAGTTTTATGTACTATTGTAACCTTATTGTCCTTGGATGCACATTAAGGAAATTATATTTTAATTAAAAAACAATTGTTTCAAAAGTTAATGTTCTTTAAAAAGGGAATGTCATTTCATTAAATAAAAGAAGCTCGCTTGCGCCCTCTTGTGAGCATCGGAGAGAACACAGTACGCTTTCCTCTGACAGTATTGCCATAGAATATAACCCTAACCTTTATCTGAACTAGCTCTGCTTTCCTCTTTGATTGTTCATAGACGAATCAAATGCGTAGTCATGAAACTAATGCTGTAGTTACTGGTTGATTTAAAGAATTAGAAGTGTGCAACCCGTGGACACCTTCCCATAATGCCCTTCAGTGCTGTAAGAACCAGGTTTTTCCTTGTGGTTAAATCCACTAGTTTAACAAAACCAGGGAAAGTTATTTGGTTGTTAGTATGTCATGTCAAAGGTCGTGCAGGTTAAATGACAATGCCAAGATGGCGGATGTTCAGCAAATGTCTTCTTAAAACACACCCACAGAACACACTAAAGTAAGTACATTTACTGTAGGTACTACTTTTGCTTTGAAACATATTTTGCGCCTGTTAAAAAAGTACGTTCTATATAGTATGAATGAGTTCAGACGTCCTACATCCGCCATGTTGTCGTTGTCATGTGACCAGTCGCTTCACTTTCCTTCAGGAATCCTCTCCCGTGGCATCATGGGATAGCAAAGTGTTGAATATCGCCAGAAGTAGAAGGTCATTCGGGGACTTTCCGCCTCCGGCTTTATGAATATTATAAACTCAGACGCGCTACTCGACTCGCACACTGTATGAAGAATGGAAAAGGCATTTATTTGGATACAGTGAGTTCAGTACATACTCTGAATTGGGACTTTCTACTCTTGCTATTTCTGCCCATTTCTATGATATCGGGGGTCAAACACGGACAAATAATCCTGGAGGACTAGATGACCTGACCAGGAGCGTTTCATCAGTTAAACTCTCACGTGTTTTATACAGTAGGGTAATATGAGCAATGCTAGTGTGCTGTTCTGAAATCAGTTTCTACTGAACACACACATCTGTGAAATTGTGCCCTCTAGTGATAGAAATCAAACTTTTTATTATTATTATTATTATTTTAAATTCTCTGTTGTGTGACTGTTGAATTGCTTTGCATGCCTGTCATTCCCATTCAACATTCTGTGTGATTAGAAAAGGAGCCGAAATTCATAGTTTTGTCCAAACCTTGCATTTATTTTTGAGCCATCGCTCTCTCACCACTTCTGCGAAGACATCATATTATATTGAGGTGATTTTTACAGCATTTTTTGGGGGGTAATCTTTTTGCTTTTAGCAAAAACACAGACGCACACACACACACACACACACACAGACACACACACACAGAGACACACACACACACACACACACACACACACACACACACACACAGTTCTCAGTTAGGCCTATAGGGCACAACTGGACTATTTTATTCTCCTCTAAACCACTAGAAGACACACAAACTTTCCTAAACGTCCGCTTTTCCAGATGCATGTGGACATTAGTCTGATCCCTGACATGATGTTATTTTTTATTTTTTTTTATGTTGTAGATTTAAGTAGCAAATGAAAAATTGCAAATACATTTTTTGAATGTATTTTGAAACAAAGATCTCCTTCAATGCTTTCTGAATCTTTACTTTTTAAAATAATTTTGTTTCTGTATTTTTTAAATATATTTTTATATAGAACCTCGGATTCAGGAGGAACAGTGCGGTTTTCGTCCCGGCCGTGGAACACTGGACCCGCTCTATACCCTCTACAGGGTGCTGGAGGGTTCATGGGAGTTTGCCCAACCAATCCACATGTGCTTTGTGGATTTGGAGAAGGCATTCGACTGTGTCCCTCGTGGCGGCCTGTGGAGGAGCTCCGGGAGTATGGGGTCCGGGGTCCTTTGCCAAGGGCTGTCCGGTCCCTGTACGACCGAAGCAGGAGCTTGGTTCGCATTGCCGGCAGTAAGTCAGACTTCTTCCCGGTGCATGTTGGACTCCGGCAGGGCTGATCTTTGTCGCCGGTTCTGTTCATAATTTTTATGGACAGAATTTCTAGGCGCAGCCAGGGGCCGGAGGGTGTCGGGTTTGGGGAACAACACGATTTCGTCTCTGCTCTTTGCGGATGATGTTGTCGTGTTGGCCCCATAAGACCAGGACCTCCAGCATGCACTGGGACGGTTTGCAGCCGAGTGTGAAGCGGCTGGGATGAGAATCAGCACCTCCAAACCCGAGGCCATGGTCCTCAGTCGGAAAAAGGTGGCTTGCCCACTTCAGGTTGGTGGAGAGTTCCTGACTCAAGTGGAGGAGTTCAAGTATCTCGGGGTCTCGTTCACGAGTGAGGGAAGGATGGAATGGGAGATTGACAGACGGATCGGTGCAGCTTCTGCAGTAATGCGGTCGATGTATCGGTCTGTCGTGGTGCGTCGATTTACCGGTCAATCTACGTTCCTACTCTCACCTATGGTCATAAGCTTTGGGTCATGACCGAAAGGACAAGATCCCGGATACAGGCGGCCGAAATGAGCTTTCTCCGCAGGGTGGCTGGGCGATCCCTCAGAGATCGGGTGAGAAGCTCGGTCACTCGGAGGAGCTCAGAGTAGAGCCGCTGCTCCTCCACATCGAGAGGGGTCAGCTGAGGTGGCTCGGGCATCTGTTCCGGATGCCTCCTGGACGCCTTCCTGGGAAGGTGTTCCGGGCACGTCCCACCGGAAGGAGACCCCGGGGAAGACCTAGGACACGCTGGAGAGACTATGTCTCCTGGCTGGCCTGGGAACGCCTCGGTGTCCCCCCGGAAGAGCTAGAGGAAGTGGCTAGGGAAAGGGAAGTCTGGGCAGCTCTGCTTAGACTGCTGCCCCCCCGACCCGGCCCCGGATAAGCGGAAGAAGATGGATGAATAAAGTCACCTTTATTTATATAGCGCTTTTTACAATACAGATTGTATCAAAGCAGCTTCACAGTGATAACATGAAAATAATACAAAAAACTATTTCATCATCGTCCACTTTTAAGGCAGATCTATAATATTGTTGAATATTAAATGTCCCTAACTAAGCAAGCCAGAAGGTAAGGCAACAGCGGCAAGGAACCAAAACTCCATCAGTTGACAGAATGGAGAAAAAAAACCTTGGGAGAACCCAGGCTCAGTCGGGGGCCAGTTCTCCTCTGGCCAATGAGTGAACAGTGTATGATTATGATTCAGGAGCATTACAGGTCAGAAGTTCAGAATGAATCAGAGTATTTGTCCAGTTCCGGTTGGTTGAAGTCGGAGTGGAGAGGAGGAGAGACTGGTTGACACTTCAGGTCAGCGGCGGCGTCGTCGTGTCCTGGCGCTGGTCCTTCATCAGATCTGGATACGGCCTGGTTCCGGTGGACAGCGGTAAACCTCGGGATAGACAGAGAGACTAATATTAGCGTAGACGCCATCCTTCTTATGATGTACCAAGTACATCAGGATTACGGGAAGTGTTCCCGGTCCCGGCTGTTCTAAACTATGCAGCCTAACATTGAGTTATAGAAGTCTATAATGTGTTATGTGTATGCTAGGCCGAAGAGATGTGTTTTTAGTCTAGATTTGCACTGACAGAGTGTGTCTGCTTCCCGGACAATGTTAGGAAGACTGTTCCAAAGTTTTGGTGCTAAGTAGGAAAAGGATCTACCGCCAGCAGTCGATTTTGATATTCTAGGTATTATTAACTGGCCAGAGTTGTGAGATCGCAGTAGACGTGAAGGACTATAATGCGTTAAGAGCTCGCTCAAGTACTGCGGAGCTAAACCATTTAGTGCTTTGTAAGTGATCAGCAATATTTTAAAATGTATATGATGTTTAATAGGCAGCCAATGCAGTGTTGACAGAACGGGGCTAATATGGTCATACTTCCTGGTTCTGGTAAGAACTCGAGCTGCTGCGTTTTGAACTAGCTGTAGTTTGTTTATTAAGCGTGCAGGGCAACCACCCAGTAGAGCATTACAATAATCTAGCCTTGAGGTCATAAACGCATCAACTAATTGTTCTGCATTATTCATTGAGAGCATATGACGTAATTTAGATATATTTTTAAGATGGAAAAATGCGGTTTTACAGATACTAGACACGTGACTTTCAAATGAAAGATTGGTATCAAAGAGCACACACACACACACACACACATACACACACACCCAGGTTCCTAACCGACGACGAAGACTTAACAGAGCAGCCATCAAGTGTTAGACAGTACTCTAGGTTATTACGTGTGGAAGTTTTTTGTTCAATAATTAGAATCTCTGTTTTTTTCTGAATTTAGTAGTAGGAAATTACTAGTCATCCATTTTTTAATATCAGCTATGCCTTCCGTTAATTTTGTGAATTGGTAGATTTCGTTAGGTTTTGAAGAAATATACAGCTGAGTATCGTCGGCATAACAGTGAAAGCTAATTCCATGTTTCCAAATGATATCTCCTAATGGTAGCATGTACAGAGTGAACAGCAGCGGTCCTAGTACTGAGCCTTGTGGTACGCCATACTGAACTTGTGATCGATAAGACATCTCTTCATTTACTGCTACAAACTGATAACGGTCAGATAAGTGTGATTTAAACCATGCTAGTGCAATTCCACTAATGCCAACATAATGTTTGAGTCTATTTAAAAGGATGTTGTGGTCAATGGTGTCAAATGCAGCACTAAGATCCAGTAATACTAATAGAGAGATACAACCACGATCGGATGATAAGAGCAAATCATGTGTGACTCTAACGAGAGCTGTCTCGGTACTATGGTACGGTCTAAATCCGGACTGAAAATCCTCGCAGATATCATTTCTTTCAAGAAAGGAACACAGTTGTGAGGATACTGCTTTTTCTAATATCTTTGACAGAAATGGCAGATTCGAGATCGGCCTGTAATTGACTAGTTTTGTAGGATCAAGTTGCGGTTTAAATACCTAGGATTATGTTTATTTTCTTCTAATAGGGTTGAAAAATAAGCAGATCTAGCAGCTTTTAAAGCCTCTCTGTAAGCAATCGAGCTCTCCTTCCATGAAATCCGAAACACCTCTAGTTTTGCTTTCTTCCAGTTGCGCTCCATTTTTCTGGCTGCTCTCTTAAGGGCCTGAGTGTGTGTGTGTGTGAGTGTGTGTGTGTGTGTGTGTGTGTGTGTGTGAGTGTGCTCGTTGTGCCACGGCGTTGGACTATGTTCTTTAATCTTCTTTAAGCGCAGTGGAGCAACTGTGCCTAAAGTGCTGGGAGAGAGTTAAAAGTTTCTGTTGCAATATCAAGTTCTTCTAAGCTATCCGGGATGCTGAGATGAGGAAACTGATTAGGAAGATTATTGATAAAGCAATCTTTAGTGGCAGAAGTGATCGGTCTAACATATTTATAACACGGAGTCGGCTTTGCAGCCTTGGCTAAATGTAATTTACACGAGACTAGATAGTGATCTGAGATGTCATCGCTCTGCTGCAGTATTTCAACGGCATCAACATCTATTCCATGTGATAGTATTAGATCTAGAGTATGATTACGGCAATGAGTCGGTCCTGACACGTGTTGTCTAACTCCAATTGAGTTTACAATGTCTTTACGAGAAAGACAGCGCACTCTAGTGGCCAAAAACACAAGAAAATGTTTCGGTTTGACATGGAAAAACATTTCTATTTGGCATTCCTCTCTAATTTAATGCAAACTGAGTCCTCATGATAATTTGAAGATGAAGATGTATGTGAGAATGAGTGTGTGTTTGGTGTGTTTTATCAGAACTGAACCTGATCTGAAGAGCTTCAGTGGAACAACATCTGACCAGATGTACAGTCACATCAATGATCCTCATTTACTTACAGTTGGCCATAGAATTTCTAGGAATAGAAACATAACATATTTCTTCTTATTACCTCTAATTTTTAAAAGTCCTGAAACTCAGAACAGGTTTATGATATAAAGCGTCTTCTTCATGCATATTATAAAGCGCTGATGAACGTTTATTTCTCTTCCCAGTGAACACGGAACGTTCTCTCAAAGTTATGAACAAAGGTTCTTCCAGTAATGTTAAGAGAACATTCATATTTGGTCCTTAATAATGTTTTCAAAACATTTGTGCAAAAAACATTATTTATACATGGAGCATTTTAATGTTTTACATGTTACAAGTTTCAGAACGTTCAGAGAACATTCCAAAGTAACATTCCATGTTTGCCGAATGATACACTGGAATATTTCCCTTAATGTTCACATAACCGGGAAAAACATTTTAAAATCCCGAACATTCAGCATTAATGTTTTTATAACCTAATGGAATTGTTAGCTAAATGTTCTGTTCAGCTGGGTTATGATTTATTGCTGAGATAAATAGAAACACTTGAGAACAGAGGCCGTGTTTTCCTCATGGTTTATCTCGGACACAGAGTGAGGACTCGTGGGAATGAACAGAAGGGAAAAGAGGAAAAGTCCCTGCAGAAGAAAGATGGAGGGAAAAGTATTTATTCCTATATTATATAAGAACGGGAAACGGGAGGTTGGTTCCCAGGCCTTCTGGAGCGCCAGGATCTGATGATCACACATATAAGAAGACAGAAGAAACACGAGAGTGTTCTGCAGATCCTGAAGTGAAGGTCAGTTCTTACATTAACACTGAACAATAACTGTTCTGATCCTCACACGCTTCATAGTTTCATCCACAGAGGATCCGGCATGGGATTATCAACTTGTGTTTGTTCTGATTCTATTCTTCTACTATTATAATGTGTCTGTCTGTAAAGTGCAGAGAGACCAAACCTGGACGCTTGGTCACAAATAATAGTAGAATGTATAGTTGCATAGTTAGTTGCATTTAACTCAAATTGAATAAGATGTGGTCTAAATTCTTTTCCCCTTATTTTTGCTCCTGAAACAAATTTAGATTTAGATTTAGATTTCTTGAGAAAAAAAAGCCAATTCATGCTTTAGATTTACTTCATCTTTTTTAATTGTTTATTTAATAAATATTACTCACTTCAAGTTTTCCCTTTTGTTAATTGCATTTTTGTTTTGTTACAAAAAAATTCACTTTTTCATTTGTTTATATTACTTGTTTATTTACACTATTTTCACTGTATTTTTATTGTTATTATTTTTATCCACTGTGTTTTAACAAATGAAAAGTATTTGTTTATATTACTTGTTTATTAGCACTATTGTTATATTTTATATTCACATTATTTTTATATAAACAAATGAAGTGACCCTTTTTATGCATTTAAAGTGTTCGCTTCTTCATTTGTTTGCACCATTGTTCGTTGTATTTTATATTATTCACTGTATTTTACTTTGTTCAGTGTCTCATGGCTTTGGCAATAAATGATGTAATAGAATACGAGCAATAGATGTGCGGTTTGGACATGTTCTCTCACTGAACTGACCTCTTCTGCCCCCTGCAGGACTCGGGCTGTAACTGCACATGCTCACTCACTGCCCGGGATCAGCCTCAAGTTTACTTCACTGCCTCAAGTTTACTTCACTACCTCATGTTTACTTCACTACCTCAACCCTCCAAACATTGTTAGATCGTTTAAAAAGAAGCAGGTTTAGCCAACGGGATAAAATGGTTAAGTTTCAGTGAGATCTTTCTCTCCGCCTCTCATTGCGCAACTCTTGGAGAGGAAGCTTCCCAAACCTCAGAGGATATTGCTAAACCTGCTTTTCCTGTGGACATGGAGAAGTGACACGCCAGATCTGACACACACACACACACACACACACGCGGGTTCGTTAGGCTTCGATGAACGCGTAAAGCTGTCTCTATAAGACTAACTAATGTACATGACTGGAGTATAGCGCGGTTTACTGAGGGAGTCATGCTGTCTTGGGAAGAAGGACTGTAGGTAAGTTTCCTCACTTCAGATTCTGTTCTGGCTCATTCATTTATATCCATGCTTTAACTTCTGTGTGTGTGTTTGTCGATGAGAACATTTCCCACATTTCCTCTGTAAACATGCGGTTAGGAAAAATCCTTGCCTACTTTTACCTCGATGAATGAATGTTCACGTTCCTGTCTGTTTTAGACATGGAAAAATAAGTCTGTCAGAAGTTTCGACACTCTTACTCATTATTATTTAAATTTAAATTTTATTTTAATTGCAAATTAACCAAACGGTAGTTTATAGCCTACAAGGTACAGTAATTATTATTTTGTATGACATTTCTGACATTTTAGAATAACACTAAAGCCATAAGAATACATCATGTATGCAGTTATGGGAATTATGCAGTGACCCAAAGAAAAAAAAAGTCCAATTTAAACAAATGAAAACTTTTATATTTGAGCTTCTTCTTTGTGAGGATTCCAGATCTGTTTATGCGGTGCATCGTGGGAGGCTTTTAAACATGTGCTGCTCAAATGATTTTAAATGATTTTAGGTGCATCAAAAAATTCAAATAGAGACAAATTTACATAATTGCATTACATTTAGCATGCTAGTTGTAGATCTTTAAGATCATGTGCAACATAAACTCAGTCAACTGTGTGCAAACCGCAGACTGGTGTAAACGGAGCGGCCGGTTCCTGGCTTTGATAGCATTTTATTAGTTTGTACAGTTAAAAACAAATTCTGGCGCTAGTTATTAAATTGACTCAGCACAGATGTTCTGGAAAGAATAACTCATTTTGAAGTGTGGTTTTGAAGTCATCATCAGTGGTCTTATATATACACCTCATATTATACACATTCATTCTGTCAAATTCTCAATCATTTCATCGTTTAATTTTGTTTTAAATGTATTATTACCAGACAAATCAAATGAAAAAGTGAGTGGTGTATATAACCCTGACCACACTAAAGCCTGGATAAAAGCTTTCCATCATTCATCCGATCAACAAATCATTTTACACACATATTTTATATTCACGTTTATTTATTTGTTTAGTTATTTAGCCTTTGGTTTAAATGGCTTCGATATAACGTGTATTTATTTTATTTATTTATTTGATAGGGACAATGCACATTAATGAACATCTGCATTGAAACAACAAAAACAGACGTAAACATACCGGATTATAGCCACAGGGCTAATTTACATCCGTAGTCCCTAGACAAATACAGAAATACAAAAATTATAACATACAAAATAGCAAAAAATAAACAAATACAAGCAAAGAAACAAAAACAAAATAAAGAATCACTTAATGGTCACAAGACTGGTTTGCTTTAAGCCACACTTTGAGTCTGGTTTTAAATATAGGAAATGTGAGACATTCCCTGACAGTGATGGGGATACTGTTCCATAACTTACAGGCCTTCACAGACAGAGCATTTTGTCCAAAGACTGTTCTTCTGAAAGGCACCTCACAATCACCTCTAGCGGAGGCCCGTGTCCTGGCACCAATGTGAATCTTTGGTTTAAAAAATTCCGACATGGGAAGTGGGGCTAATCCATTTAACACTTTGTAAACAAAACAGGCATATTTAAAATGTTTAAAATTCTCTAGGTTTAATAGATTATATTTTTGTAAAATATTACAAATATGGAAGGACATTGGCTTTTTATCAAAAACTTTTAAGGCATTTTTATAGAGTGATTCTATTGATTTGAGTGTGTTCATACCAGTCAATGTCCAACTTGTACAACAATATTCAATATGTGATAAAATCATAGAATGTAAAAACACTTTTGCAGCCCCAAGTGGTATGAATTGACGAATTTGTTTAAAATTTCGTAAATTCAATTTTACTGTACTAGATATTCTTCTTACATGTTTTTTAAAATTTAATGTGGAATCAAGGGTCACACCAAGGTACTTAAATTCTGAGACGATTTCTAATTCTTCTCCTCTTAAAAATACACCAGATTGTTTTATGTCGCGGGACTGTTTAGTGAACATCATACAAACTGTTTTTTTAGTATTGAGTAACAGACAGGATTTAAAAAGCCATTCATTTACAGGGACCAGAGCGGAGGTCAGCATGGCAGAAGCCTCTTGAACACTTTTTGCACTTGTGTAGATGACTGCGTCATCAGCATACATTTGAAATTCAACATCAACACAAGTGTTTGGAAGGTCATTTATATATAAAGAAAATAATAAGGGACCAAGTATTGACCCTTGAGGCACACCAACAGGAACATCCAAGAAAGACGATTTGACACTGTTAATATTAACACACTGTTTTCTTGAGTCCAAGTAAGATTTAATCCATTGAATGGCATTTGAAGAGAAATTAAAATATGTCAGTTTAGATAATAAAATGTCATGATTAACAGTGTCAAATGCCTTCTTTAGATCTAAAAACACAGCACCGACACAAGCATTATTGTCCAATTTACTTTTTACTTTTTCTACAAACAAACTGTTGGCAAATTCAGTCGAGTGATTGGTACGGAACCCAAATTGCATAGGATGCAAGGGGGAGTGGCCTTTATTTAGATGTTCATTTATCATTTTAGCAACCCACCTCTCAGCGACCTTGGAGACTACTGAAAGGATACTGATTGGTCGGTAGTTGGCTACATTTAATTTATCACCAGATTTAAAAATTGGGGTGACTAAGGCCGTTTTCCAGAAGGATGAAACAATTCTCTGCTTGAATGATAAATTGATCATATATGTTATTGGAGCAATTAAGGAGTCTTTACATAATTTTAGAGAATATGAATCTAGCCCATATGCATCCTTTGCTTTGGAACTCTTAAGTGATCCAATGATGTTGTCTACCTCCAGCTCTGTTATTTCACACAATTTGAACACAGGCTTGGAAGGATCAATGGGTCTAGTTATTTTCTCCGGTGGCTCAAACTGTTTAGTTATCTCCCTAACAGATTTAGAAAAGTATTGGTTAAATTCGTTTGATAGAGAATTTGGGTTTTTTACTACAGTGTTGTTAATTTTGAGTTCAAAGTCTTCAATTGATTTTTTTGTTTGTCTACCAAGTAATTTATTTAGATTTTGCCAGATCTTTTTGCCATTTCCTTTGGCATCATTGATAATATCCATGAAGAATTTTGCTTTTGCCTTTCGCATATATTTAGTGACTTTATTTCTTAAGGATGTGAATTTTTGCCTATCTATTGTAAGACCTGATTTTAATGATTTTTTAAGTTGCACATCCCTCTCCTTCATTAATTTCCTACACTCATCATTTAACCAAGGTAACAACTTTCCTTTTCTGGAAAGAAAATGCCGGGCGGCAGTGGCTCAGTGGATTGTCTACAAACCGGAAGGTTGGTGGTTCAATCCCCGGTTCCACCTGACCAAGTGTCGAGGTGTCCTTGAGCAAGACACCTAACCCCAGCTGCTCCACACACACACACACACACACACACACACACACACACACACACACACCTAACCCCAGCTGCTCCCGACGAGCTGGATCGCCTTGCATGGCTGACACCGCCGTCGGTGTATGAATGAGTGAGTGAATGGGTGAATGTGAGGCAATATTGTAAAGCGCTTTGGTGGCCATTGGGTCTGTGAAAAGCGCTATATAAATGCAGTCCATTTACCATTTACCATTTCTCTTATTATGGCTCTCTCTTTTGGTAAAGTTTAACATTACCTGATTGATTTTAAACTGAAACAGATTACTACAATTCTCTATGTCCTCACTTTGATTTAAATCACTCCAATCGGTTTCTTGCAAAGCCGCCGCAAAATTTGGCATTTGTTTTTTTTGGAATAGCATTATACACAGTTTGGCTGTGTGAAACTTTGAAACGTCTTTTTGTGAGCTTTCTTGAAAAAAAGAAAGCATTGTGGTCTGATAAACCTGTCATAAAATTAAATGTTTTAGTAATTCTTTCAGGTCGATTAACAAAAAGTAAATCTATTAATGTTTTGGAACGTGAAGTTATCCGAGTGGGCTCTTGGATTAATTGTGTTAAATTATAGTGGTCTGTAATTTCTTTAAGATGTTTTCTAACCTTCTTTTCATTCCAATTTACGTTAAAATCACCAATAATGATTGTTTCTTTATTTAAATCACAATATTTAAGAAGTTGTTTAAATTTTTCATAGAAATCCAACTTCGCAGATGGTTTACGATATACACATATTATGGTAAATGACATTGAAGATGAAAGGGATACGTCTACTCCGACACCTTCAAGTTGGAGATCCTCTGGCCATACAATCTGTTTACTATTAAAAACATCTCTCACATACAACAAAACTCCTCCGCCCCTACCGTGATCCCTGTCATTCCTGTACACATTATACCCAGGCATATTTACAACAGAATCTGGAGAACTATGGGTCAGCCACGTTTCAGAGAGGCCCATGAAATCAATTTTGGAATTGCAGAGCAGATGTTCTAGCTCTTCCCGTTTAGGTGCCATACTCCTTATATTTAAATGTATTTAAATCCACATATATATATGAGTTGGCTAACACATTGTTTATCTGACAAAGTTTCGAATCTTGCAGCAATTACTTTTTGAAAAAACCAAAACAAGTTGAAAAAGGCCTGTTTTATAGAAAGCCCCTTGTGTAATGTGAAGATGCTGTGATGTCATGCGTGTTGTCATGCGTGATGTCATGCGTGTCCTCATGCGTGTCCTCATGAGTGTTGTCATGCGTGATTTCATGCGTGTTGTCATGCGTGTCCTCATGCGTGTTGTCATGAGTGTTGTCATGAGTGTTTTCATGCGTGATGTCATGAGTGTTGTCATGCGTGATGTCATGCGTGTCCTCATGCGTGTCCTCATGAGTGTTGTCATGCGTGATGTCATGCGTGTTGTCATGCGTGTCCTCTTGTGTGTTGTCATGCGTGTCCTCATGCGTGTCCTCATGCGTGTCCTCATGCGTGATGTCATGAGTGTTGTCATGCGTGATGTCATGCGTGTCCTCATGCGTGTCCTCATGAGTGTTGTCATGCGTTATGTCATGCGTGTTGTCATGCGTGTCCTCATGTGTGTTGTCATGCGTGTCCTCATGTGTGTTGTCATGCGTGTCCTCGTGTGTTGTCATGCGTGTCCTCATGCGTGATGTCATGCGTGTCCTCATCATGCGTGTTGTCATGAGTGTTGTCATGAGTGTTGTCATGAGTGTTGTCATGCGTGTCCTCATGCGTGATGTCATGCGTGATGTCATGCGTGTCCTCATGCGTGATGTCATGCGTGTCCTCATGCGTGATGTCATGCGTGTCCTCATGCGTGTTGTCATGCGTGTTGTCATGAGTGTTTCGAATCTTGCAGCAATTACTTTTTGAAAAAACCAAAACAAGTTGAAAAAGGCCTGTTTTATAGAAAGCCCCTTGTGTAATGTGAAGATGCTGTGATGTCATGTGTGTCCTCATGCGTGATGTCATGAGTGTTGTCATGAGTGTTGTCATGAGTGTTGTCATGAGTGTTGTCATGAGTGTTGTCATGAGTGTTGTCATGAGTGTTGTCATGAGTGTTGTCATGAGTGTTGTCATGAGTGTTGTCATGAGTGTTGTCATGAGTGTTGTCATGAGTGTTGTCATGAGTGTTGTCATGAGTGTTGTCATGAGTGTTGTCATGAGTGTTGTCATGAGTGTTGTCATGAGTGTTGTCATGAGTGTTGTCATGAGTGTTGTCATGAGTGTTGTCATGAGTGTTGTCATGAGTGTTGTCATATGTGTCCTCATGCGTGTCCTCATGCGTGATGTCATGCGTGTCCTCATGCGTGTCCTCATGCGTGTTGTCATGAGTGTTGTCATGAGTGTTGTCATGAGTGTTGTCATGAGTGTTGTCATGAGTGTTGTCATGAGTGTTGTCATGAGTGTTGTCATGAGTGTTGTCATGAGTGTTGTCATGAGTGTTGTCATATGTGTCCTCATGCGTGTCCTCATGCGTGTCCTCATGCGTGATGTCATGCGTGTCCTCATGCGTGTTGTCATGAGTGTTGTCATGAGTGTTGTCATGAGTGTTGTCATGAGTGTTGTCATGAGTGTTGTCATGAGTGTTGTCATGAGTGTTGTCATGAGTGTTGTCATGAGTGTTGTCATGAGTGTTGTCATGAGTGTTGTCATATGTGTCCTCATGCGTGTCCTCATGCGTGATGTCATGCGTGTCCTCATGCGTGTTGTCATGAGTGTTGTCATGAGTGTTGTCATGAGTGTTGTCATGAGTGTTGTCATGAGTGTTGTCATGAGTGTTGTCATGAGTGTTGTCATGAGTGTTGTCATGAGTGTTGTCATATGTGTCCTCATGCGTGTCCTCATGCGTGATGTCATGCGTGTCCTCATGCGTGTTGTCATGAGTGTTGTCATGAGTGTTGTCATGAGTGTTGTCATGAGTGTTGTCATATGTGTCCTCATGCGTGTCCTCATGCGTGTTGTCATGAGTGTTGTCATGAGTGTTGTCATATGTGTCCTCATGCGTGTCCTCATGCGTGTTGTCATGAGTGTTGTCATGAGTGTTGTCATGAGTGTTGTCATGAGTGTTGTCATATGTGTCCTCATGCGTGTCCTCATGCGTGTCCTCATGCGTGTCCTCATGCGTGATGTCATGCGTGTCCTCATGCGTGTTGTCATGAGTGTTGTCATGAGTGTTGTCATGAGTGTTGTCATATGTGTCCTCATGCGTGTCCTCATGCGTGTTGTCATGAGTGTTGTCATGAGTGTTGTCATATGTGTCCTCATGCGTGTCCTCATGCGTGTCCTCATGCGTGATGTCATGCGTGTCCTCATGCGTGTTGTCGTGAGTGTTGTCATGAGTGTCCTCATGCGTGTCCTCATGCGTGTTGTCATGAGTGTTGTCATGAGTGTTGTCATGAGTGTTGTCATGAGTGTTGTCATGAGTGTTGTCATGAGTGTTGTCATGAGTGTTGTCATGAGTGTTGTCATGAGTGTTGTCATGAGTGTTGTCATGAGTGTTGTCATGAGTGTTGTCATGAGTGTTGTCATGAGTGTTGTCATGAGTGTTGTCATGAGTGTTGTCATATGTGTCCTCATGCGTGTCCTCATGCGTGATGTCATGCGTGTCCTCATACGTGTTGTCATGAGTGTTGTCGTGAGTGTTGTCATGAGTGTCCTCATGCGTGTCCTCATGCGTGATGTCATGCGTGTCCTCATACGTGTTGTCATGAGTGTTGTCGTGAGTGTTGTCATGAGTGTTGTCATGCGTGTCCTCATGCGTGTCGTCATGAGTGTTGTCGTGAGTGTTGTCATGAGTGTTGTCATGAGTGTTGTCATGAGTGTTGTCATGAGTGTTGTCATGAGTGTTGTCATGAGTGTTGTCGTGAGTGTTGTCATGAGTGTTGTCATGCGTGTCCTCATGCGTGTTGTCATGAGTGTTGTCATATGTGTCCTCATGCGTGTTCGGACTGAATCAGACCCAAGGCTTCAGGCGATAACACAGATTTCTGTGCTTGTGGAAACTTGAGCATTTTCTCTCTGAGGAAAATACTGTAAAGTGCATGTTAACTCGTGCTTCACCCTGTCAGGAAGTAGTTGAACTATTATTATAATGATGTGGCATGTTGGAATGAGTTTTCCTAGGTCAGTTTCATTGTAATTTCTTAAATCCAGTGCCACCCACATTTCCACTGGACTTGACAATCAGGTTCATGGTTCATTCTGATCATCCATCAGCAGTCACTAGATCTGTTCTTCTTTATGTTTTTCCAGTTCTTAGCAGAAATGGTCAAACCGGATTGCAAATATTTATGTGAATCAACCTAAAATTATGTAACACGCCTTTAAGAGTCACAGGGTGTTTTTAGACCAGGGGCCTGATGTATACATGTTGTGTACTACTCAGAAAAAAGACATTGAAATGTGTGTAAGCAATTTTCCATGTACATATCAGGATTTATATAAAAAAAAATGCGTACATAAGTGCAGACTCTTTTACTGGAGTGAGCGAAGTAATGAAGAAGATCTTATTAATATACACATTGATTTAGATTAAATATTCCACTGTCATTAATGGAGTTAATCACTGAAATGACATGGTCATTATCCAGAAGTTAAACAAACATTTTATATATTTAGATAAATGTTGGTGGATGCGCGGCTTTTGAACTCTTTTCCTGTGGCACATAGTATTATTTGAATGTTGTAATGAGAGCTATAGGCGCATGATAATTTCTCTTTAAACTAAACAGAACTCATGTTCAGAGAGAACGCTTTCGTTCGGTGTTCGAACAGTCATTCCTTTGATCTTCAGCACAACATCATGAACTGCTGTATTTGAAGCGTAGAATTTAAAGGAAACGTTTTGTTTTTTAAAATGTTTTTTCAATGAGTCAGACAACTGTATTTTCACTGAAAAAATGCTTATCTGTTTCCATTGAAAATATATAACCATCCTAAAAAATGCTGGGTTGTTTCAACGCAAATTTGGGTCAAATATGGAGAAATCCAGCCGTTGGGTTAAATCTTTTAATAAAATGGTTGGGTTTTTCCATATTTGACCCATATTTGGTTTGAAACAACCCAGCATTTTTTGAGTGACCTTATAGGCACTCAATGCGTACATTTTATTTGTTTAAAACAATTAAAAAATACAATTTGGCCAGTGGAAAGATATGAGAATAACTCTTCTCCTATTTTATATGATTATGCTTTTAGGGTTGTTTTAATATTTTTATTCTAAAACAAGACAAGGATACTAAATGATTTTTAGCAATGTAATGTGACGCTCAAATTGGCATTTATAGTCTGTATATTTTCCTAATATCTTGTATCGTTAGACATGGTATCACGTGAATGGGAATATGCATAAATGATATGCAGATGAGGAAATGCATAGTAAAACTCTGCGTTGGAAGCTTCATATATGGTAAAAAAAATATTGTCATCATTTAAAGAAGAAATTTTGAATTTAAAAAACAAAACAAAACAGTATTTTATTGTGTGGACACAGAAGAAAAAACTCTTAAAAAGAAAAGATCCCTTTAAAATGATTTGCTTGGCAGGCTGGTTTTAATATGAAGGGTGTTTAATCGGGTCATAAAAGGACAGTGATCATTAAATCTGGGAGCGGTGGACATCATCGCCCATTCAAAACTATGTACTAATGGTGAAGTAAATGTTTTGCAGTCCACGAGACATCTGAATGAGGTTAAGAACAGGGTTAGTTTAGGCCATCTTAGATCCTGTTTAATTTCAGTGCGTTCCCTTTTTCTCTTACTTTCATTCCTCAAATTCCCAGTTGTTTCGCTGAGCAAGCAGCTTAAGTTCCTCTGAAACGTCTCTTTTAAAGATCGAAGACTCTTGTGCAAGAATGACTGCTCAGTTTTATCCAGTCGCCAAGATCGGCTCGAGTCAGCGCTTCTCATGGGTGTTCCCGGAGAACAGGGAAGCGAGAGGAGGCATCAACCAGTATTTACAGATTTTGCAATCTTATTTTCAAAAATGTCTGTTTTGTAGTTTTATACACCTTTATTTGCAGCTTGTCTGATCTGACAGTGAAATATACAATACATAATGTACAATATTTCATTTTTTTTTAAAGTTTGTAAATATTGTGTAAAATAAATGTGCATTTAATTCCCACATCTGTATTTAATTAATTTTGTGTATGTCTCATTTTTACATTTATTTGTATAGAGAATATACAGTACATTTTATAAATATGGTGAGAAAATATAATGTAAATAGTTTTTCTGGCCTGGATCAGGGTTGGACTTTGATTTTGTGTCTCAAACACTGTTGACTTCCAGTAAACATGACATGAGGTTCAAAGATCATTAAACATGACTAACAACGTCATAAAAGCCTGAATATTATTTATAGGGTTCTACAATATTTCAGGAAAACCTGCAAATAACGTGGAAATTTAAAATTGTGACTGAAGGCCGATATAGATGCATATAAAAATATTGCATATAGTCAAGTCACCTTTATTTATATAGCACTTTTTACAATATAGATTGTTTCAAAGCCCCTAATCCAAGATGGCAGAAACTATGTTTGTCCTGTATTGTTTGTTTCCTGTTTGGAAATGGCATCTCTTTTAAATATTATTTTTAACCTTGAAAATTACAACATATGGACTTCTAAAGCATACTGAGTGGATTACTGTGTTCCGCCGTAGAGTTTACTCGCTTGATTCCTGGTACTTTTGGGCCTCTGGATCTCTGCACTACTAACTCACAGTTTGCATCATTATTTGGAACAGCAAGAGGTACATCACCATTATATGTGTGTGTTTTGCCTCGGATGGGTGAAAGAAACCTCAAAAAGTCCTTGATTGACATTGAGGCACAGTACTGTGTTTTATTGGTGAATGTCTTCAAACTGGATTTGCTGGAGTCTTTTTGTGTAGCTTAGCTAGCTGTGGGCTAGTAGCCATTTTGTGCCTTGGCCTACACTACATGGACTTTTATTTTGGCTCATCCACCTCTAGCCTAATCCACACTCCACTACTAAACAGCTTGTTTCCACCTGTTTTAAACTTAGACTCTGTTACTAGTCATGACAGTCAAGTAGCAACTAGCCAGAGGCAACAACTGCAACAATTCTAAGCACTACTTTAAGCACTACTTGCAGCAAAGTAGGTGGCTTACTCATAGCTGCTACCAGCTAGCTACCACTAGCTGCAGTTACAGCCCTCACTGCTTGCCGCCACCAGCTTCTGGCTCTACCACCAATGCTGCTTGCCTAAAACCCCTTTATCGGGATTCTGCCTACCTCAGCTGTGGCCCTCACTTCCTCACTACCACAACCTCAGTGGGCCTGCCTACTACGTTCTCAGCTCCCTCCATTCCACCAGTTTATCGTCTGCTGCAGCCTCAGCTGCTTTAACCACCAGGCTGTGACCGGCCACAGTCTCCGCTGTGTCCAATACTGGACGGCCGTCTGCTACGGGCTCAGCTGCCTCCATCACCACCGGGCTGTGACCGGCTACAGTCTCTGCTGTGTCCAATACTGGACGGTCGTCTGCTACGGGCTCAGCTTCCTCCATCACCACCGGGCTGTGACCGGCTACAGTCTCTGCTGTGTCCAATACTGGACGGTCGTCTGCTACGGGCTCAGCTTCCTCCATCACCACCGGGCTGTGACCGGCTACAGTCTCAGCTGTGTCCAATACTGGACGGTCGTCTGCTACGGGCTCAGCTTCCTCCATCACCACCGGGCTGTGACCGGCTACAGTCTCTGCTGTGTCCAATACTGGACGGTCGTCTGCTACGGGCTCAGCTTCCTCCATCACCACCGGGCTGTGACCGGCTACAGCCTCAGCTGTGTCCAATACTGGACGGTCGTCTGCTACGGGCTCAGCTGCCTCCATCACCACCGGGCTGTGACCGGCTACAGTCTCAGCTGTGTCCAATACTGGACGGTGGTCTGCTACGGGCTCCGCTGCCTCCATCACCACCGGGCTGTGACCGGCTACAGTCTCAGCTGTGTCCAATACTGGACGGTGGTCTGCTACGGGCTCAGCTGCCTCCATCACCACCGGGCTGTGACCGGCTACAGTCTCAGCTGTGTCCAATACTGGACGGCCGTCTGCTACGGGCTCAGCTGCCTCCATCACCACCGGGCTGTGACCGGCTACAGCCTCAGCTGTGTCCAATACTGGACGCTCGTCTGCTACGGGCTCAGCTTCCTCCATCACCACCAGGCTGTGACCGGCCACAGTCTCCGCTGTGTCCAATACTGGACGGCCGTCTGCTACGGGCTCAGCTTCCTCCATCACCACCGGGCTGTGACCGGCCACAGTCTCCGCTGTGTCCAATACTGGACGGCCGTCTGCTACGGGCTCAGCTTCCTCCATCACCACCGGGCTGTGACCGGCCACAGTCTCCGCTGTGTCCAATACTGGACGGCCGTCTGCTACGGGCTCAGCTTCCTCCATCACCACCGGGCTGTGACCGGCTACAGTCTCTGCTGTGTCCAATACTGGACGGTCGTCTGCTACGGGCTCAGCTTCCTCCATCACCACCAGGCTGTGACCGGCTACAGTCTCAGCTGTGTCCAATACTGGACGGTCGTCTGCTACGGGCTCCGCTGCCTCCATCACCACCGGGCTGTGACCGGCTACAGTCTCTGCTGTGTCCAATACTGGACGGTGGTCTGCTACGGGCTCCGCTGCCTCCATCACCACCGGGCTGTGACCGGCTACAGTCTCAGCTGTGTCCAATACTGGACGGTGGTCTGCTACGGGCTCCGCTGCCTCCATCACCACCGGGCTGTGACCGGCTACAGTCTCAGCTGTGTCCAATACTGGACGGTCGTCTGCTACGGGCTCAGCTTCCTCCATCACCACCGGGCTGTGACCGGCTACAGTCTCTGCTGTGTCCAATACTGGACGGTGGTCTGCTACGGGCTCCGCTGCCTCCATCACCACCGGGCTGTGACCGGCTACAGTCTCTGCTGTGTCCAATACTGGACGGTCGTCTGCTACGGGCTCAGCTGCCTCCATCACCACCGGGCTGTGACCGGCTACAGTCTCAGCTGTGTCCAATACTGGACGGTCGTCTGCTACGGGCTCAGCTGCCTCCATCACCACCGGGCTGTGACCGGCTACAGTCTCTGCTGTGTCCAATACTGGACGGTCGTCTGCTACGGGCTCAGCTGCCTCCATCACCACCGGGCTGTGACCGGCTACAGTCTCAGCTGTGTCCAATACTGGACGGTGGTCTGCTACGGGCTCCGCTGCCTCCATCACCACCGGGCTGTGACCGGCTACAGTCTCTGCCTGTGTCCAATACTGGACGGTGGTCTGCTACGGGCTCCGCTGCCTCCATCACCACCGGGCTGTGACCGGCTACAGTCTCTGCTGTGTCCAATACTGGACGCTCGTCTGCTACGGCTCAGCTTCCTCCATCACCACCAGGCTGTGACCGGCCACAGTCTCCGCTGTGTCCAATACTGGACGGTCGTCTGCTACGGGCTCAGCTTCCTCCATCACCACCGGGCTGTGACCGGCTACAGTCTCAGCTGTGTCCAATACTGGACGGTCGTCTGCTACGGGCTCAGCTTCCTCCATCACCACCGGGCTGTGACCGGCTACAGTCTCTGCTGTGTCCAATACTGGACGGTCGTCTGCTACGGGCTCCGCTGCCTCCATCACCACCGGGCTATCATCTGCCTCAACTTAACGGTCTCCTGTTAACTACTCACTGCGTTATCTATTTCACATTAGCCCCTTTCACACATGCCATGGCCGCCAGCCACTCGCCCCGGTCGTTCCGGTATCCGCTGCCGAAGGGGCCGACGAGCTTCTCTTTGTCAAGCCCCCGTCCCACCTTGGCGTTGAAGTCGCCCATCAGGATGTGGTATGTTACGCCAGGGGCGATGGCTGCTTCGACGTCCTCTTAGAACTGCTCGAGCTCGTCGTCCTCGGCGATCCTGCATGATGCAGATGGTCGTCTTGTTGGTCAGCGCCAGGGTGAGCACTACGACTCGTGGGTTGGTAACGTCGACCAGGTCGATGGGCGTCACCCATCATCTGGCGACGATGAAGCCGACGCCACAGACCGTCCTGTCCCCTTCGCCGGCTCCCAGTGCCACCATCGACCCGTCTTCCCATCCAATGTGCATGGGCTCGCGGTGCCGAGACTCGCACAGGCCCAGGATGTCGCACTGGATGTTGTCTTTCTCGGCAATAATGGTAGACAGATCCGTTTCACGGGATATTGTCCTGGCGTTGTAGGTGCCGATGTAGATTTTGGTGTTGTTGTTCGGTGGGCAGTTTCCAGAAGGCGGCCTTCTACCTGTGATTCTTAGCAGCCGTGGCCGGGTCGCGCCGCCACCGGAGAGCGGACGCACTGATATATATATGTGCCGTGCGTGTATATTTTAAATATATATATATATATATAATATAATACAATATAATATAATATATTATATTATATTGACTCTCTGTGGTCATTAAAAATCCCAAATTTGCCCAGTGGCCTCTGTCCATCATGGCCTCCTAATCATCCTTCTATATATACTGATTGGCTTCATCACTGTCTCCTCTCCACCAGTAAGCTGGTGTGTGGTGGGCGTTCTGGCGCAATATGGCTGCCGTCGCATCATCCAGGTGGATGCTGCACATTGGTGGTGGTTGAGGAGATTCCCCCCTTCTATGTAAAGCGCTTTGAGTGTCGAGAAAAGCGCTATATAAATGTAATGAATTATTATATATATATATATATATATATATATAGCAGTCAGATATTGCTTTTGATATTGATTATTAATATCTACTGTAATGTTCTAAATCTAAATAGCCTGTACGTTGTGTGTATGATAACAGGTTTCTTTGATTTCCTATTTTCAAATATGAAAATACAATTCTGAATTCTGCTTGCTATCTCAGTTCATATTTAGTAGTTTAATTCTGAATGTCACACACACATTTATTCCTGTGGTTATTGATTCTTAACTGTATTGATTCAATGGTTATTAATTATTAACTCTCTCTCTGTCTTTCTCTACAGATATGGGTCGGTTGTCCCTTGTTTTTCTGGTCGCTTTACTTCGGGCAACCGAATGTGGCGTAATATCAAATAAGGAACCTTTAGGTTCAGGTAAGAATTGCATCAGTTTCCCTTGTTAACTTTGAACTGTCTGAATGATATATTGGTGCTCGTAAAAGAAATTGAACACAAATTATTATTATAAATTATAAACCTAATTATTTTATTATTTATTTATTTTTAAGCTCTATATAAGTATAAGCTATTTCTAAGTTTAAGTTTTTTGTCTTGTTTATTTAGCTTGTGTTATTTTAGTACTTTAAACGAAAAGAGAAATGTTGCTTTGGCAACTAGCTATTTTTTAAGTAATGACAATTTAACCCTCTGGGGACCGCAAACGCGCCGGCGCAAAATAGACATTAAAATACTCCGTCATTTTTGGTCATACAGACTTAAGAAATATGAAAAAAAAGCTGTTAAATGTCTACTTTTTTATGTGTCCACTTATAATCGAAATAAAACATTGTGCCTTTGTAAAATAAAGAAAATAAACAGGGTGTGCTTTCTGCCTCTCCGTCTCCGTGAACTTTTTTTCTGGTGCACGTCTCTAAACTCAGTGAATACTATTCACCCAGGCATGAGCAATATATCTTTATAATCATTTAAGTGTGTACTTTTAAATGATCTAATTCAAAACTAAAACAAATATTCTCTGTTTATGTAATCTATATAAAAAGAGCGAGTTCTAATGTCAGCTCATTATAGCTCGTTGTCTTTTAATGTGACCACGTCCACGGAGAGCGCGCGCTATTCAAACGCACATGATCTGAGGCGATACATGCAAACATGCAAACCGGCCACATCAGCTCGATAACACACATCAAGTTTAATCAGATGAATGTACTGTGTCATCTTGCGAGGAATAATCCTGGGAAATTTACCTCAGAAGTGCTGGTTTCACTTCGAGGAGCAATGGATCCAGTTGAGGATTAGTAGTTAGTTTTTTATTCTTATATGCTTTGTTGTAATCTCGATATGGAATAGTGTCTGTAAACCGCAAAAAGACTGTTTAAATATGAATTGCGTTTCTGTGCGTAATTAATGAACGGCATATATGCACGCTGCTGCTAACGTTACTAGTTGTGACTAGTTTTGGATAGACTATAAAGTTTTTACTGTAAAATAGACATCAAATAAGCTTTTGTTAGCCAGTTTCTGCTCATATGTTAAATATATAGTATGTTTTGTCAAAAATAAACTCATCAACTAAGATGTTATAGTGTTTGTTCCAATGTAACGTTAGGCTATATCAAACTAATGAATCCTTAACTTTGAAATATGTATGATACTTGAAAAAAAGAAAGATTACACTTGAAATATTGTTAAAATTGTAATTGTTGTTGATTTACATGTGAACACTTTTTAATAAAATAGCAAAAAATATATTTACAAGGTAGATGTAAAATAATCTTTATAGGTCAATATAAGCCTTCTCATTAAATTATGTATTATTGTTTTTTATTAGTGACACATTTGGGCATATGATGTATTCCAAAACTTTCTGAAAATACAGTATGAGAATTAACTGCACAATTACTAGAAATGTTTACCTTGGATATTATACAATTTGCATGTATACAAAAAATTGTGGGGGGAAAAATGGCTCATATAGCCTATTTGAACAGGATTGGTTTCCAGGTATGACTACTAAATATGTGCTTTTGACTTTATTTTATATTTGGATTTTATATATATATATATATATATATATATATATATATATATATATATATATATATATATATATATATTAGGGCTGTCAAACGATTAAAATATTTAATCGCGATTAATCGCATTAATGTCATAGTTATTAACTCGCGATTAATCGCACATTTTTATCTATTCTAAATGTCTCTTGATTTCTTTTTGTCCCATTATTTTTTTCTCATTTTAATGCTCTTATCAACATGGAAAAGTGGATCGGCTTGCTTTGTGCAAATGTTTTTTTTTTTTTTTTTGAAAACAACATTGGCATATAGGCTACTGTGTTCAATTTCACACTAACATTCTCACTTGGAGCAAATAATCTCTCACACAATGTAACACTGTCCATCAATAAAAGGGTGAAAGAAATACTGATGAATCGAGGTGACGTTACTGATGTTGACGAGTGGGCGTAGAAACACATCAGCGGTGTGTGTGTGTGTGTGTGTGTGCTTGACTATCAAGTGGTATTTAGCCTGGACGTGCTGCGATGATAGCTCAGTTCACAACGACAAAACACACAGATCACTTTGGTATTGTCAATTGAACCATTTGGCAACTTTTTAAAAGTAAACTTTCCATTCAGAATCTTATTGGCCTCCATTTTGGAGTCTCGCGCTCATCATTCATCCACTCAAAACGTAACGTTCAGACGAGAAGCGCCGCGTCGCGCAGCGGCTCGTATTTAAAATTCGAACACATTATTCTCTATGAGTGTACACACACCGGCGGCGCCATTCTGCGTTTTTATTGCTGGCCATAAACTGAGAAAGTGCGCGTCCGATGTGCTAGACGCGCTCAGTTGTCCTAGATGCGGCTCGGCGCTGCGCTTCTCGTCCACTCTTTGGCTGGTTCGCATCGCAAGCCCAAACAAGTGTGTGCGGCGACAAGTGTGTGCGGCGACAAGTGTGTGCAGCGCGCCTGTTGTTTTGTTTCTGGTCTAGATCCGCTGTGGTGTTGTAGTTTTAATAACGTTACTAGTGGTTGCAAAAGCATGTGAAAAAAACTACAAAGTTTGCTAGGCGTTAATCTCGCGATAAAAAAATTGACGCCGTTAAAATGGGTTTGCGCTAACGCCGTTAATAACGCGTTTAACGGACAGCCCTAATATATATATATATTTATTTATTTATTTATTTATTTTGTCCTCACATTCTTTCTTGTGTGACACACCTGAATGAAAGGCTCATTATGCGGGGTCATTATGCGGGTCATTGTCTTCTCAGGTGTGAACCACTTACTATTCATGATGTGTTGGATCAGTCACGCCCCTGTGCATATTGCCTTCCCAAACAAAGTGTTTTACAGAATGTAAATCAATGTATTGTTTTATGTGAATGATTAGGCAGGATGATTTTCAGATCATTTTGAAGGAAAAACTCTAGGCGATAACTTCCATTACTCAAAATTATTGTGAACACATATTTACTATGCGTTTTGTGGCGTTATTTCAGACACTTTAATTTTTGTTTTTTTGAATAACCATGCATAAACATTATTCTCTAAAAAAAATACAAACATGTACATGCATGTTGCTCACATATTATGGTAGCCCTGTTTGTGATAAATAGAGTGTAATTACACCTTTGCCATTAATATGTTTATAAGCAACTGAAAAAAGCGCAAATGTCAGGGCATGTCAGAACATCTCAAGGACCCCAAAAACACCTTGGTCCCCAGAGGGTTAAAAACAATATGTAAAAACAACAATAACTCTACTTGAGGCAGAAATTGGGGCATTGGTGCAGATGAGCCTCTCACGCGAGTACGAGATGCAACAAAATCAATCAAAAACCACAGCCAATCAGAACAGCATGTGGGCGGAGTCTCATGACAAGTGCACAGCACCAGAGATGAATCTTGATGAGGACATGGGATTACATACATAATCAAATTCCCAAATATTACTCCATTTAAACATTATTAAAAATACATCAAACAATCACTAAATACACTAAAACAATCTTTGTCATATAATAGTAGGCATATCTGCAGACCGGAGATCTCCAAAAGTGGGTGGGGTCTCCACACAAAAAGACTTGCGCCATTGGTTCTGGCTTCAGCCAATCGTCATTTAATTACATTTTTAAATAAAAATGTGTAAATCACACATCGTTTCTAGTTGATCTAAAATTTAACGTTATTTGTACGTGGGAAAGTTGTACTCTATTGCTTTGTTACCAGTGGTTTAAAGGGGCAGTGACACCGAGTCCTGTTGTCTGGTGAGGTTACAGTGACTCAGCTCATCCAGTGCAATCTTATCTCCTTAACTGACACTATCTTTAGCTGTTCTTTCTTTAGCTATTGCTGTTCAGCGTGAGTCCCACCCTGCAGTCGATGTCACTGGTTAGGGTTAGGGTGTAGCATTGGGTGGGGTTGGGGGGATAGTAGGAAATCAGCAATGTGATTGACATGAGCAATCAAATCTTCAGAATCGGCAGGTGGGCGGAATTTGCACTAAACTGGTTTGGGGGGAGGGGGGCTGGGTCAGTCTGTCTGTCAATCAGAGGAAGCCACGCCCTGTTGTGGAGATCTGCACCCTTCTCTGAATACAGCTGTTCAGTTTCAGTGTTCTGGTTTCCAGTAGTTTAATTTGAAGATCTGAGGTGAATTATCCGGTACGCTTTTAGTTGCTTTTAGTACGGCTGCAAAGCTGGGAGCACTAAATGAGATTAAAAGTCACATTACACATTTTTAACATTAAATAAAGCACATAAACATTTACATTTAATCATTTAGCAGACGCTTTTGTCAAAGCAACTTACAAATGAGGACAACATTAAACTAACAATAAGACAACAATATCCATTACCTGAGATTATCATTGTCATACTTTGCCGCGGCGTTGCAGAAAAATAGAAACCGTTTCTGAAATATAATCGCATGTGTCTCTGTCGTGGCTGTTTAGGACTAAAACAAAAACTATAAAAAAATATTTATTTTTCCTTTTCTGGCGTGTCGTCTGGTTAGGACACGGTGTCCGTGTATATTGTTCAGTTTCTTCACCAGCTCATGTATCTTTATTCCTGTAGATACTTTATATTGTTCAGTCTTCATCATGTTCTCTTCATCAGAATCCTGCAGGAACTTCGGACTGGCGTTTGAGCGCATGTTTGCGATCCCCGGGGAATCTCCGCTGTTGGAGTGTCCGCTGCAGATCCAGTATCTGTTCGATAATCCAGAGACGCCGTATAACGTGACGTGGTTCGAGGAGAGAACGGGCTGGGAGATCTCCGGCGGGCAGCAGAACGTCTCGCTCTCAGGAACATCTCTGTGGTTCCCCAACATCAGCATGCAGAGCCAGGGGAGATACGTGTGTGTGCTCCGGTATGAACCTCGTCCTCCTGCTTTCTGAAGGGTATTCGACATGTTTAATGATAATGCATCATAGGAGGCTCCCAGACATTTCACTGGAGGAAGTGTTTTCTTCAGAGTAGGCATGAATTGAAACTATCTGTCGTGTAAAGCGCTATATAAATAAAGGTGACTTGACTTTTTTTCATTGGCAAAATTTCATTCAGAAACAGCCAATATTGTGTTTAAAATGTAACCCACTGTATGAACTCTTGTTTGTTGAACTGCAATCGTGTTGATATTCAGAAGAACCGCATGCTTGATCATGTGATATTGCCTAACTACAGCATTTATATAAATATGAGACAGAAACTCATACAGGGGATTTTTGTCCACATATATTGCATTTCGGGGTAACTGCATTAAGATAGGCTACAGAATGAGGTTTTTTGTCACATGCAACTGGTTTGGTAGTGAGAGGTTTTACTAAAAGAGCTTTAGCAGAGGATGTGGTGAATCTGAACTTCTTCCCACACAACTGAAAGACATAAGACGTGTCGTTGTGCTTGAAGAGCTAGAAGCCTATTTCCAGCGCTAGAGCGATGTTTTCCACTGCAGCTCGTGTTTTCGAGAGACTCACTCTGTTGACCAAAGAAATAAATGGATGGAAAGATCAGGATATGTGTGAAGTTTCCAGGATGGTGAGAAGAGCAAACCAGTGTCGTGTTGAGCAGATGTTGACCTTTAGACAAGACACACACACTTTACTGTAAGCTCAGAAAACTACTGATTTGCGTAATGGTGAATATAGAGAATAAAAGTGTTTGGCAGATGTGCTTCTCTTCTATGTAAAGTCGAGATCTAATATGCTGGAAGCTCTAGTTTATATGACTCCAGTGACGCCAGAACTAACTCACCGCTGGTTCCTTACAGTTCTCCTTTTTCAGTTTATGAGTAAAATAAAGCCTAAACATAACTTGACGATACTTTGATTGTTGTTTCATTTGGTATTTTATTTTATATTATTATTGTAGCCATTATCAGCAGCCATATTACCCTGTTAGCCACTGAAGCTGAGTCTGGTCAGTATCTGGATGGGAGACTCCTGGGGAAACCAGGTCGCTGCCTGAAGAGGTGTTAGTGAGGCCACCAGGGGGCGCTCATCCTGTGGTCTGTGTGGGCCCTAACGTCCCAGTAAAGTGATGGGGACACTATACTCTCAAAGAGCATCGTCCTTCGAATGTGACGTTAAACCGAGGTCCTGACACTTCGGTCATTAAAAATCCCATGACATTTCTCGTAAAGAGTAGGGGTGTAACCCCGGTGTCCTGGTCACACTCCACCCATCGGCCCTTGCCAATCATGGCCTCCTAATAATCCCCATCCACTGAATTAGCTCTATCACCCTCTCTCCACTACAGCTGGTGCTGGTGTGTGTGTGTGTGTGTGTGTGTGTGTGTGTGTGTGTGTGTGTGTGTGTGTGTGTGTGTGTGTGTGTGTGTGTGTGTGTGTGTGTGTGTGTGTGTGTGTGTGTGTGTGTGTGTGTGGTGAGCGCACTGGCGCTGTTGTACTGTGGCTGCCGTCGCATTATCCCAGTGGATGCTCACACTGGTGGTGTTGAAGAGAGATTCCCGGATATGATTGTAAAGCGATTTGGGTGTACGGTAGTATATATGAAAATGCTATATAAATGCCTCCATTCATTCATTCATTCATTCATTGTGTTTTGTACTGAGTTGTTTGTTTGTTTGGTTGTTTATTTATTGTTTCGTGTTTTTTTCATTTTTATATTATTTATTTTCCTACCTATCTTCTTTTGTGTACGTTAATAAATCCAGTTCCTTTTTTAAAGACATCCAGTATAATATAACTCAAGTTCTACTGGATTATCTTTAACTGTGGTGTTACTGATGAGCTGCAAGAAACAACTGGCAAAGTAAAAGATTAACAAATAATGATCTCGATAATGACTGAGTTTAAACCGTAACAGCAGAGGGCAGCATTAGTTCATTCCTTTCCAAAGTGAGTGTGTGTGTGTGTGTGTGTGTGTGTGTGTGTTTGTCTGTCTGTGTCTGTTGTGTGTGTGTGTGTCTGTCTGTGTCTGTTTGTGCATGTGTGTGTGTGTGAGAGAGAGAGAGAGAGAGAGAGAGAGAGTGTGTGTGTGAGAGAGAGAGAGCGAGAGAGAGAGTGTGTGTGTGTCTGTTCGCATGTGTGTGCGTGTGTGAAATCTGACTGCTGAATACTGTAACAAAACTTAAAAAATTGATTTCAAGACATTGCTTTTACATTTTTTTTATATATATATTTTTTTTTTTTTTTTGTAGCTCACAGTAAATGTCTGTACTATCTGATAGGTGTTATTGAGTTATAGGCCTATAATAGTCGTCAAATCACATTTATTTATACAGCGCTTACAATACAGAGTGTTTCAAAGCAGCTTTACAGAGATAACAGGAAAATTATGCAAAACAAGTTTGTTTCCAGAAGACAATAGTGTCACAGTCCAGCTTAAGTCATTTCAGTGATGGTTAATTTTTGTTGTAAAAAAGTTATTAATTTAGTTTATTTATATATATATATATATATATAGGCGCTCTGGACCCTAACCCTAACTCAGTTCAATTCTCATATAATGGTGTCAATGCAGGCTGATAATATTGTTGAATGTTAAATTTAATGTCCCCAACTAAGCAAGCCAAAAGCCAATGGCGGAAAAAGGCGACAGTGGCAAGAATCCTAACTCCATCAGAGACAGAATGGAGAAAAAAGCCTTGGGAGAGCCCAGACTCAGTTGCTCAGTTCTCCTCTGGCCAACGAACAAACAGTGTATGATCCGGCTGACTACATCATGTGTTGTGGTCGTGTCTAGGCGCAGGTCCTCCATCTGATCTGGATACGGCCCGGATCCGGCTGACTACATCATGAGTTGTGGTCGTGTCTAGGAGCAGGTCCACCATCTGATCTGGATACGGCCCGGATCCGGCTGACTACATCATGAGTTGTGGTCGTGTCTAGGCGCAGGTCCTCCATCTGATCTGGATACGGCCCGGATCCGGCTGACTACATCATGTGTTGTGGTCGTGTCTAGGCACAGGTCCTCCATCTGATCTGGATACGGCCCGGATCCGGCTGACTACATCATGTGTTGTGGTCGTGTCTAGGCGCAGGTCCTCCATCTGATCTGGATACGGCCGGATCCGGCTTACTACATCATGTGTTGTGGTCGTGTCTAGACGCAGGTCCTCCATCTGATCTGGATACGGCCCGGATCCGGCTGACTACATCATGAGTTGTGGTCGTGTCTAGGCGCAGGTCCTCCATCTGATCTGGATACGGCCCGGATCTGGCTGACTACATCATGAGTTGTGGTCGTGTCTAGGCGCAGGTCCTCCATCTGATCTGGATACGGCCCGGATCTGGCTGACTACATCATGTGTTGTGGTCGTGTCTAGGCGCAGGTCCTCCATCTGATCTGGATATGGCCCGGATCCGGCTGACTACATCATGAGTTGTGGTCGTGTCTAGGCGCAGGTCCTCCATCTGATCTGGATACGGCCCGGATCTGGCTGACTACATCATGTGTTGTGGTCGTGTCTAGGCGCAGGTCCTCCATCTGATCTGGATACGGCCCGGATCCGGCTGACTACATCATGTGTTGTGGTCGTGTCTAGGCGCAGGTCCTCCATCTGATCTGGATACGGCCCGGATCCGGCTGACTACATCATGAGTTGTGGTCGGGTCTAGGCGCAGGTCCTCCATCTGATCTGGATACGGCCCGGATCCGGCTGACTACATCATGTGTTGTGGTCGTGTCTAGGCGCAGGTCCTCCATCTGATCTGGATACGGCCGGATCCGGCTGACTACATCATGAGTTGTGGTCGTGTCTAGGCGCAGGTCCTCCATCTGATCTGGATATGGCCCGGATCCGGCTGACTACATCATGAGTTGTGGTCGTGTCTATGTGCAGATCCTCCATCTGATCTGGATCCGACTGACTACATCATGTGTTGTGGTCGTGTCTAGGCGCAGGTCCTCCATCTGATCTGGATACGGCCCGGATCCGGCTGACTACATCATGAGTTGTGGTCGTGTCTATGCGCAGATCCTCCATCTGATCTGGATCCGACGGACTACATCATGTGTTGTGGTCGTGTCTAGACGCAGGTCCTCCATCTGATCTGGATCCGGCCCGGATCCGGCTGACTACATCATGTGTTGTGGTCGTGTCTAGGCGCAGGCCCTCCATCTGATCTGGATACGGGCCGGATCCGGCTGACTACATCATGTGTTGTGGTCGTGTCTAGGCGCAGGTCCTCCATCTGATCTGGATACGGCCGGATCCGGCTGACTACATCATGTGTTGTGGTCGTGTCTAGGCGCAGGCCCTCCATCTGATCTGGATACGGCCGGATCCGGCTGACTACATTATGTGTTGTGGTCGTGTCTAGGCGCAGGTCCTCCATCTGATCTGGATACGGCCGGATCCGGCTGACTACATCATGTGTTGTGGTCGTGTCTAGGCGCAGGCCCACCATCTGATCTGGATACGGGCCGGATCCGGCTGACTACATCATGTGTTGTGGTCGTGTCTAGGCGCAGGTCCTCCATCTGATCTGGATACGGCCGGATCCGGCTGACTACATCATGTGTTGTGGTCGTGTCTAGGCGCAGGCCCTCCATCTGATCTGGATACGGGCCGGATCCGGCTGACTACATCATGTGTTGTGGTCGTGTCTAGGCGCAGGTCCTCCATCTGATCTGGATACGGCCGGATCCGGCTGACTACATCATGTGTTGTGATCGTGTCTAGGCGCAGGCCCTCCATCTGATCTGGATACGGCCGGATCCGGCTGACTACATTATGTGTTGTGGTCGTGTCTAGACGCAGGTCCTCCATCTGATCTGGATCCGGCCCGGATCCGGCTGACTACATCATGTGTTGTGGTCGTGTCTAGGCGCAGGTCCTCCATCTGATCTGGATCCGGCCCGGATCCGGCTGACTACATCATGTGTTGTGGTCGTGTCTAGGCGCAGTTCCTCCATCTGATCTGGATACGGCCGGATCCGGCTGACTACATCATGCATTGTGGTCGTGTCTAGGCGCAGGTCCTCCATCTGATCTGGATACGGCCGGATCCGGCTGACTACATCATGCATTGTGGTCGTGTCTAGGCGCAGGTCCTCCATCTGATCTGGATATGGCCCGGATCCGGCTGACTACATCATGAGTTGTGGTCGTGTCTAGGCGCAGATCCTCCATCTGATCTGGATCCGGCTGACTACATCATGTGTTGTGGTCGTGTCTAGGCGCAGGTCCTCCATCTGATCTGGATACGGCCCGGATCCGGCTGACTACATCATGAGTTGTGGTCGTGTCTAGGCGCAGATCCTCCATCTGATCTGGATCCGACTGACTACATCATGAGTTGTGGTCGTGTCTAGGCGCAGATCCTCCATCTGATCTGGATCCGACTGACTACATCATGAGTTGTGGTCGTGTCTATGCGCAGATCCTCCATCTGATCTGGATCCGGCTGACTACATCATGTGTTGTGGTCGTGTCTATGCGCAGATCCTCCATCTGATCTGGATCCGGCTGACTACATCATGTGTTGTGGTCGTGTCTATGCGCAGATCCTCCATCTGATCTGGATCCGGCTGACTACATCATGTGTTGTGGTCGTGTCTAGGCGCAGGTCCTCCATCTGATCTGGATCCGACTGACTACATCATGTGTTGTGGTCGTGTCTAGGCGCAGGTCCTCCATCTGATCTGGATCCGACTGACTACATCATGAGTTGTGGTCGTGTCTATGCGCAGATCCTCCATCTGATCTGGATCCGGCTGACTACATCATGTGTTGTGGTCGTGTCTAGGCGCAGGTCCTCCATCTGATCTGGATACGGCCCGGATCCGGCTGACTACATCATGAGTTGTGGTCGTGTCTAGGCGCAGATCCTCCATCTGATCTGGATCCGACTGACTACATCATGAGTTGTGGTCGTGTCTAGGCGCAGATCCTCCATCTGATCTGGATCCGACTGACTACATCATGAGTTGTGGTCGTGTCTATGCGCAGATCCTCCATCTGATCTGGATCCGGCTGACTACATCATGAGTTGTGGTCGTGTCTATGCGCAGATCCTCCATCTGATCTGGATCCGGCTGACTACATCATGTGTTGTGGTCGTGTCTAGGCGCAGGTCCTCCATCTGATCTGGATCCGGCTGACTACATCATGTGTTGTGGTCGTGTCTATGCGCAGATCCTCCATCTGATCTGGATCCGGCTGACTACATCATGTGTTGTGGTCGTGTCTATGCGCAGATCCTCCATCTGATCTGGATCCGGCTGACTACATCATGTGTTGTGGTCGTGTCTATGCGCAGATCCTCCATCTGATCTGGATCCGGCTGACTACATCATGTGTTGTGGTCGTGTCTAGGCGCAGGTCCTCCATCTGATCTGGATACGGCCCGGATCCGGCTGACTACATCATGTGTTGTGGTCGTGTCTAGGCGCAGGCCCTCCATCTGATCTGGATACGGCCGGATCCGGCTGACTACATCATGTGTTGTGGTCGTGTCTAGGCGCAGGTCCTCCATCTGATCTGGATACGGCCCGGATCCGGCTGACTACATCATGTGTTGTGGTCGTGTCTAGGCGCAGGTCCTCCATCTGATCTGGATTCGGCCCGGATCCGGCTGACTACATCATGTGTTGTGGTCGTGTCTAGGCGCAGGTCCTCCATCTGATCTGGATACGGCCCGGATCCGGCTGACTACATCATGAGTTGTGGTCGTGTCTATGCGCAGATCCTCCATCTGATCTGGATCCGACTGACTACATCATGTGTTGTGGTCGTGTCTAGACGCAGGTCCTCCATCTGATCTGGATACGGCCCGGATCCGGCTGACTACATCATGAGTTATGGTCGTGTCTAGGCGCAGGTCCTCCATCTGATCTGGATACGGCCCGGATCCGGCTGACTACATCATGAGTTGTGGTCGTGTCTATGCGCAGATCCTCCATCTGATCTGGATCCGGCTGACTACATCATGTGTTGTGGTCGTGTCTAGACGCAGGTCCTCCATCTGATCTGGATCCGGCCCGGATCCGGCTGACTACATCATGTGTTGTGGTCGTGTCTAGGCGCAGGTCCTCCATCTGATCTGGATACGGCCCGGATCCGGCTGACTACATCATGTGTTGTGGTCGTGTCTAGGCACAGGTCCTCCATCTGATCTGGATACCGCCCGGATCCGGCTGACTACATCATGTGTTGTGGTCGTGTCTAGGCACAGGTCCTCCATCTGATCTGGATACGGCCCGGATCCGGCTGACTACATCATGTGTTGTGGTCGTGTCTAGACGCAGGTCCTCCATCTGATCTGGATACCGCCCGGATCCGGTTGACTACATCATGTGTTGTGGTCGTGTCTAGGCACAGGTCCTCCATCTGATCTGGATACCGCCCGGATCCGGCTGACTACATCATGTGTTGTGGTCGTGTCTAGGCGCAGGTCCTCCATCTGATCTGGATACCGCCCAGATCCGGTTGACTACATCATGTGTTGTGGTCGTGTCTAGGCACAGGTCCTCCATCTTATCTGGATACGGCCCGGATCCGGCTGACTACATCATGTGTTGTGGTCGTGTCTAGGCGCAGGTCCTCCATCTGATCTGGATACGGCCCGGATCCGGCTGACTACATCATGTGTTGTGGTCGTGTCTAGGCACAGGTCCTCCATCTGATCTGGATACCGCCCGGATCCGGCTGACTACATCATGTGTTGTGGTCGTGTCTAGGCACAGGTCCTGCATCTGATCTGGATACCGCCCGGATCCGGCTGACTACATCATGAGTTGTGGTCGTGTCTAGGCGCAGGTCCTCCATCTGATCTGGATACGGCCCTGATCCGGCTGACTACATCATGTGTTGTGGTCGTGTCTAGGCACAGGTCCTCCATCTGATCTGGATACGGCCCGGATCCGGCTGACTACATCATGTGTTGTGGTCGTGTCTAGGCACAGGTCCTCCATCTGATCTGGATACCGCCCGGATCCGGCTGACTACATCATGTGTTGTGGTCGTGTCTAGGCACAGGTCCTTCATCTGATCTGGATACGGCCCTGATCCGGCTGACTACATCATGTGTTGTGGTCGTGTCTAGGCGCAGATCCTCCATCTGATCTGGATCCGGCCCGGATCCGGCTGACTACATCATGTGTTGTGGTCGTGTCTAGGCACAGGTCCTCCATCTTATCTGGATACCGCCCGGATCCGGCTGACTACATCATGTGTTGTGGTCGTGTCTAGGCGCAGGTCCTCCATCTGATCTGGATACCGCCCGGATCCGGCTGACTACATCATGTGTTGTGGTCGTGTCTAGGCGCAGGTCCTCCATCTGATCTGGATTCTTTGATGAAGTCTGCATGGTGTCCTGCTGGCCTGTATACAGTAGCCAGCACAAATGTCAAGCGGGATTTATCATTTACACTAGATAGTGTTGGTGCTTAATGTAACACTATCTAGTGTAAGTCAGTGCAATAGAAAGTCTCATTATAAACGTCTGTCGTTCGTCTTCAGGGCTCAGAGTCGGTGCTATAAACAGGCCGCAGTGCTGGTGGTGAGCGAGATGTCGTCTGGAGACTGTATACGACCGCAGAGGGGATTCCAGAGCATCAGTTCCGGTGTGAACGATCTCCTCGCTTGTCCTCTGAGGAGATACATCAGGAGTGTGGATCATCCCTCCATCCAGTGGTACAAGGTACAAACACATCATTATTTCCATACGGGATCAGGGTCGCGTCGATGCCTTGAAGGAATTACAGTTCTGCCATTCTAATTACTCGCCTCTAATGTTGTTTTTCTGTTGAACAGAAACAACATATTCATATTTCCCTTGACCTTTTAAGATTTTATTCGTTTTATGTCCGAAAAAATATTTAATGTCCTTAAAAATATTTAGGTCTAAATTAATGTGTTTGAACTGTATATAAAATTTCCATCCATTTGGAATAAACAGTTTTCACAAACAAACTCAATGTGATGCATAATGAAAACCGGTAAAGAAAACGGGAATTTATGAAAATGCTGTTTCATGCTTGTTCCACACCTAGCAATATTTAACCATGTTCATCCTTTTTAACTGAATAGAATATTCAGTTAAAAATAAATTATTATTATTTAAATAAAATCAAATTGATGCAAGTAATTAATAATATACTATGCTTAGATTTTTTTGAGTGCAGAAATCTGAACCTTTTCATTTATGTTTGACTGACAATGTCATATTTGTTTATATTAAAACTGTGTAATCTGAGCGGATGGAAATGTTGTATAGTTCCAATTCATAAATGTAAAATTTAGACATAAATATTTTTGAGTGTGGGAACCCTGGTTCCTAAATAGAAATGGCAGTTATTTAAGGAACAAATGAACCCTTGTGCTGCATGTTAAATTCTGGATACTGTATGATCGTTCTGTTCCAGGTCAATTTTAAGTTAATTGTATTTGATACATGTCAAGGATCAAGAAGAGATTATGTTGTGAGCACAACAAAAAATCAGTTTATTTATGGATAATTTGTGCACAATGGGCAAAAGCAGCCAACAGAAAATAATTAGGTCCAGCAGAGAGTGTTGAGCCGGAGAACCGGAGGAACAGATCATGTGACGGATCGAGACGAGAGACAGGAGAAGACTAAACTGGCTCTGGAGTCTAGAAACAGGACACAACGCGATTTAACTTGACAAGAAAACAATCACAAACAATCTGACACAAGACAGCAAACATGAGAGGAATAAATAGGGGAACTAATGAGGAAGGGTTACTGATTACCGTTGTTTTTTGTTTTTAAATGTTGATGTTTTTTAGAATGTACTTATGTCTTTGTGTGTTTGCTTTCCTGAAGCTCAAAGAGTAAAGCAAGCGCTAGCAACGCCAAGATTATGGGTTCGATTCCCAGCAGAGTTCTTATGAACTGATTAAACATTTACACCTTCAATGCTGCAGCATACATGCCAAATAGTGTTAATTCATTAAGGAAATCTATGATGAAAAATGTTCATCGACTACCATTTTTTAAAGACGAGACGATGATTAGACGACACTGTTCATTAACGATAACTGTGACTATATCAACATGCAATATCGTTGATGAAAAGACAAGACTAAAATATAGTAAAAAAAAACGTTATTAATTACAAACCGTATTACAAATATTACAGACCGTTTTTAACAGGTGATGAGCTTTCATGCTTGCGGTTGCCAGATGTCAAGAGCGTAAATCCCCAATCAGAGCTTTTCTGTTAAAAGAGCTTTTCTGCCCTGTGTTTTACTTAAAGGTCCCATGACATGGGGTTATTATATTATTTTATAATGTTTCCTGGGTTGCCCTTATAATGTTAGTATGTTTTTTAGATAAAAAATAGTCATAATTTAGAAACAAAAGGCATTTTTCCTAGACTAATTTTAGCCTCTGATTTGAACGCTCTGTTTGAAGGGGCGTGTCTGTGTGAGACTTCGGTGTAACCGGCCACTGCTGTGATTGGCTGACATGCTTGCATATGAGATAGCTACTTATTACATGTGAAACTCTCTCGAATACTTTTACTACAGCTATTATACGTTTTTACTATTACAGCTATCGAGATTAACAAATCGTCAGAAGTTTTTAAAGTATTTAGATCTATTCCCATCACATAAAATGTTGCCGTGATGAGCATTGAGATGACAGTCTGTTGTTGATCGCGAGAATGAAGATATCATTGCAACGCAGTTTCTGCACTCGCTCTGCTTTCTCCAATGCAAACACGATGATGTAAGTACAGTAAGAGCTTCATGTGCAGTGTAACCGTGTCATTGATTTCATAACGAGTTTGGCAAGTGTCCAGATAAACTCGATCGCGCTGTGTCCATGAGAAAATGAGCTAGGAAGTATAGGAACGCGTGCGCGCGATTCCTACAAAGATTGTTCTTTGATCGCTTTCTGTATATAATTTATTCACAATTTAAATACGATTATTTTCATCCTACTAAAAGAAACGATGTGAAGTTGATATTTTAGTCACTGGCTTGACTTACTGAGGCATAAACAGCAGTATTGAACGATTTGAGAGAAAGATTACCTGTCTGAACTTGAACAATTACACATCAGAAATTGTTGCTCGGCTCGATCGATTTATTTTCAGATGTTCGTCGAAGCCACCTCTATGACCCAAGTTGAGGAAACAGTCGTCGGTGAAATGTTTGCCGCAGACATGCAAAACTTTGGGGAGTTGTGTCGGCGCATTTCCAGAGAAAATGAAATGAATCCACTGGTTCTTCTGGGGCTTGGATGAAGGAACTAAAAAAAGGCTTCGGTGTTCATTTGTACATCCAATTATTGAGCAATTATTATGCTTCGCTCGCTCAAACGCCATGATATCTCCCGTGGACAAACTAAAATCGCGCGCACGCGTTCCTACTTCCTACTAGCTCATTTTCTCATGCGGGAAATATTCTCTGGGCGGGCAAAGCAGAGAAAGGGGAGGTAACATTTCCTCCGTATGACGTCATACGGAGGAGATTCAAGATCAGCCCGATTGAGCTTCCACTTTCTCAAAGGCAGAGAAAGATAGCAAAAGCTCGATTTACACCGATTGAAATTTCTAGAAATTTGGGGACCATATAAAGGCTAGGGGAACTCATATTAATGTTAAAAAAACTCAAAAAGTGAAAATTTCATGTCATGGGACCTTTAATCTTCTCAATCTGGCAACCAATCTGCCATCAAAGCTTCAGTGATGAACCGTAATAAATCCAAACATGATCTCGACTATATTATTATAATAAATGCACTTACACAACCTCTGCAGGGTATTCTGTGGAATTTCAATGTTTTAATTTTTAAGGGAAGTTTCTTGTTTTCATAATGTAAAGAGTGTGTTTATTTTTATGATAAATAGCCAGGTAAAATAAAGAAATGCCCATGAGTTGACATTTTCTTGATTATTGCTTATTTGAAAGTGCAATAATTCTGATGAAATACAAAAAAAAATCTAAAATGACTACAGTCTTTATAATTGAGAAAAATAAATGTGATTGTTAATTTAACCAGCATAATGCAAAATGAAAAAAGTTTTCGTTGAATAAAACTAGACTACAATTCCCAGACGTTTAGTCAACTTAAACTTGACTAGACAAAAACAGGACACGGCTAAATTAAAAAATAGCTGATCAAATGAACAATACTGCCAAATGCATTCATGTAATATCCTCACAGGGTAGTTGAGAAAATAACAAAATACATCATCTTTATTGTGGATCTGTGCAGCGCCTATTATAAACTCGTCTGTGTCTGCCGTCTCCTCTGATTCGCAGAACTGTGAGCCTCTTCGAGAAGATGAGAAGTTTGCTCCAAATGAGGGTTTTCTGAACATACGCAAAGTACATCTCGACGATGCTGGATTGTACACCTGCAAAATGACCTTTAGTTTAGGTGGAGTCGTCGGGGAGATGGCTGAATCTGTCGAGTGTGAAGTTCGCGGTGAGTGCATTATTTAAGGTTATGTGTACAGCCCTGTTCACACCTGCTATTAACATCTATTAACATGCATTTCATATCCGGGTTGCATTTACACTTTCATTTCAATGCATTCCTAGACAGAGATCGCACTAACCCGTGCAAAATGCAAATCGACTCTTACATATTTCACACGAGATGCATTAACTCAAACATTTCCATAATCTGCCCAATTTGAAAAACATTGCTAAATAATTCAAAATACTTTCCATTGATTTTTGTTTCCTTACGAAACCTTCAGTAAAGGATGTTAATAAAGATCAGAAGTAAAAGAAAGGTGAGAAGTTTTAAAGTGAAGAAGTGTAATTCAGTTTTTGGTAACACTTTTTACAGTGTCCTTGTTACATATGTCACATGTACTTACCATAGTAATAACAGTAAATTATGCATAATTACATGCAACTAACCCTCAACCAAATCCCAATCCTACCCTAACCCTAAAGTGCGTACATGCAGTTGCATAACATTACTCCGTACTTAAATATATAATTACACTAACAATCAGTGTTTTTTGTTCAGGAGATTTTGTTTTTCCTCCCTGATAATTTTTTTGTCACAACTTTATTCCTATTATGCTCCATAATACACCAGAGCTATTATTTCATCCGCAACAGCATCACAAAACTCATCATCCATCCGCACCAACATTTTTGACCAATTTTCAAAACCGCGAGCGCGCCCGCGAGACAGACTGTGCTCCAAACCGCGTAGCGCGTGCACGGCAGAGCGGGAGAGAGCAAGAGACCGCGCGCCTCATGATTCATGAAGCGCATGTAATATCATTCCTTATTTTCTTTTTTTGGATGTAGGTATAGTCGGATAACAATATTTAACAAATGTATACATATATTTTTCATTTGATTGGTTCAACCGGCCGCCAACCGCCCAAATTTAATTAAAATATTATTTTTCGTCACGTCATCCGCCCGATCCGCGGTTTATCCGCGGCTGTAACCGCCAACCGCGCATCTCTGTTCAAGCAACTCACTCTCGCACGTTGAGCTGGCAATAAAGTGGTAAGTGGGCAAAGCAACAAATCGGCATTGAATTAGTTATCGGATGATATTAAAAGGTAGCGGGATTATTTGTGGTTGACCTGGAAATTTTTACTTGATCAAAAAGTTATGGATTTGATATTAGCTGCGAATTCAGAGCATTAACTTAAGTTGTGTCAGTGTAACGTTGCTGCAACGGAGGGTTGCTGCTAGCTCCGTTAAAGGTATTTCTGTCCCTCCCAAACTGCATTGAAATGGTATGTTTAGCAGCCAGAATTTTAAAATGTTCAGGGGGAGAAACCTCCTAACATGATCCATATCACCCGTTAGAAAACAATTGCAACGACGGTCTCAGATTGTGCCCCCCCAGAATTTTGGCTTGCATGACGCCCCTGCTAACAATGACACCTTAAAATAAAGTGTAACCCAGTTTTATTTTCTTGTATAAATTGTTGAGTGAATCATAAGAGCGCACGCTGGCCTTGAGTTTCAGAAACAATCAGAACACGCGAGAAAAAAAGACTGACAAACTCATCTCCGGCAATGCAATTACTTCATCATCTGTTATATTTAACAATGTTATCTCATATTTCACCCGTAATCGTCTATTTATAAACATATTCTTTCTACCACTGTCCACATATTCTATCTCTTTAACCAGATGAAATGATACTTTTAAATATAAAACTAACCCGCCAGTAGAGGGATCAGAGAGTGTTTGACATCACACATATTTAGCTCTGATTACCGGATGTGAATAATCATGCATAACCGATAACTGCTCCAGAAATGCTTTGTCCACTTTATCTTAATTTATTTCATAAGAAACTAAAACTAAAGCATTTTTTTCAATATTTTGTCAATTTCATTTTAATGTGTTCTTTTTTTAATAATTATAGCAGATGAATATTTAGAGAAACCGAGGTTGATTGAGCCAGTTAATGAGATCATCAAAGTTGAGAGAGGTAAGCTGGACATTTCTTTTAATTATCAGAATATGTTTATTTATTCATGTATCTTTTATTTATCTCAGTTTTTTTACTCAAATGTGACCCTGGATCACAAACCGCACGGGTCTCGAGTCGCACGGGTATATCTGTGGCAATAGCCAACAATACATTGTATGTTCCATGAAGATATGTTGTACATTTCCTACCGTAAATATATAAAACATGTATTTGTGTGAGTGAATGCAGCACGATCGTGAACATAAATGCACAACTTTAAAGGAGTGTGGCAAGGGGGGCGTGGTCTAGCGGAGTCTGTGACAGGAGAGAAGATTGGGAGACAGGTGAGGTGTAAGTGGGTCAAGTGCAAATGACAAACACCTGTGTCTTGTTCCAGTGATTGGTGTGGAGAGGGAATAAAAGCCAAGTGGAAACAGTATGAGAGAAAGACCAGCGGAGATCTGTGGGTGATCACATGGAAGACTCGTCATCGGAAAGAGTGCTTCACCAGAACGTTTTGAGTGACCAAATATTACTGGACTGAGTTTTGAGATCATAGAGCGCTGTGTGCGCGACGTTGTTTTTGTTTGTTTTGTTTTTCTCTAATAAACACCCGCAGTCTCCGCAAGCTGACCCTGTCCTCTTCCTTCCCAGAATCATTGAAACTTGCTACAAGGAGATTTTCTCAATGTTTAGATTTTTTTGCTCCTCAGATTCCAGATTTTCAATAGTTCTCGACCAAATATTGTCCAATCCTAACAAACACTGACCCATGTGACTGGTGTTGTGGTCCAGGGTCGCAGATGTTCTGTGCACTCAGAGTTCAGTTACTCGAGCAGGAAACCACATCCTGCAACTAAAGTCGCTGTAACACTTTTACAATTTCAATTTCCTGACATTAACCATGAACAAAACATTTCTTGGTCACACTTTACAATAAGGTTCATAAGTTAACATTATTTACTGTTGTATTGTATTACAATGTAAATGTATTAACTAACATGAACTAACAACGAGCAATACATTTGTTACATTGTTTATTAATGTTAGTGAATAAAAATACATCTGTTCTTGTTAGTTCACAATACATTAACTAATGTTAACAAATACAACATTTGATTTTAATAATGCATTAGTAAATGTTGAAATTAATATGAACTAAGATTAATAAATGCAGTAGAAGTATTGTTCATTCTTCTTAACTAAGGTAGTTATCTAATGGTAACTAATTAACCTTATTGTGTAAAGTGTTACCCATTTCTAAAATGTAATTTTCAACATATAATAATGCATTATTAAAATTATAAGTTGTGTCTGTTAATATTATTTAATGAACCCGAGCTAACAAGAACTAGCAATGGACAGTTGTATTTTTATTAACTAATGTTAACAAAGAGGAATAAATACAGTATCAAATGTATTGATTCTTGTTATTTAATGTTGGTTAATGCATGAACTGATGTTAACTAATGGGCTCTTGTTGTAAAGTGTTACCGAAGCTAAAACTGTAAGTGTGTGTGTGTGTGAGTGAGAGTCAGAGAATATTAAAAACTCCAGCTGTGTGTGTGTGTTTTCCAGGTTCCTCCTTCAGGAAGGGTTGTGTTGTGTTTGTGCCGGGGAAAGGCACTCACCATGTGGCAGTGCTGTGGAAAGTTCTCTTGGGATCTGAAGAGGAGTTTATCTCCGAAAACACGTCGCATCGCATTCATCAGGAGCGCATGAAGTGTGTACTGCATTTAGCTGTGTTAGATAAGTCAAAGACAGGGAATGAAGTTTGAATTAAGTATTCTTTGTTGTTTGAAACAATACAGACTAGATTTATATGTTTATTATGAACAACCTTTTGATAAAGTTCCTACAAGAAAAAAGAGAAAAAACTCAAAATAAACAAAGCACTGTAACAGACGTAGACCAGTGAGAGGTGTGTGTGTGTGTGTGTGTGTGTATGTATGTGTGTGTTTGTGTGTGCGTGTGTATGTGTGTACGCGTGCATGTGCGTGTTTGCGTGTGTGTGCGTGTGTGTGTGTGTGTGCGTGTACCTGTGTGTGTGTGTGTGTACCTGTGTGTGTGTGTGTGTAAGTGCGCGTGTGTGCGTGCGTACTTGTGTGCGTGTGCGTGTGTGTACGTGTGTGTGGGTGCGTGTGTGTACGTGTGTGTGTGTACGTGTGCATGTGCGCGTGCGTGTTTGCGTGTGTGTGTGCGTGTGTGTGCGTGTGTGTGTGTGTGTGTTTGAGCGTGTGTGTTTGTGCGTGTGTGTGTGTACGTGTGCGCGTGCGTGTTTGCGTGTGTGTGTGTTTGTGCGTGCGTGTGTGTGTGTGCGTGTGTGTGTACGTGTGCATGTGCGTGTTTGCGTGTGTGTGTGCGTGTGTACGTGTGTGTGTGTGTGCGTGCGTGCGTGTGCGTGTGTGTGTGTGTGCGTGTGCGTGTGCGTGTGCGTTTGTGTGTGTGTGTGTGTGTGTGTGTGCGTGTGTGTGTAAACCACACTCCCCTGATCTGAAGAGACGGGGGTCTTTATGCTCCATGTTTGAGCGCTCGCCTCTCATGCGTACGGATCCGGGTTCGAGTCTCACTTAGAGTGGGCGGCTCGAGCTGGACGGGCTACATAATGTATTTCAATAGTTGGATAATACAAAAATAACTGTTACCGCATGATTATTTAATTTTCATAAACCTGATTTTAAACATTTTCATACATTTTTCCCAGTCAAAAATGTCACAGTTATGCATTGTGATATATGCAATTACTTGGATTTAAGAGTTCAGTCATGCCTGATATAGACCTGTAGGCATATTATCATGAATCTGTCATGAGTCACAACAGAAGCAACATATTCATATAAAAAATTACTAATTGTAAAAAGATAAAGACTTTATTGCCAGTAGACCCATACGTATATTTACTCAGTTTTCAGTTTTTGTGTGGGATTTATTTTAAGAATGAAAATGATTTGGTGAAAGAATATATATAGGTAAATATTCCTGTTTATACCATGGTCTGGGTGAATACTCGATTATGATTGGCTGCAGGGTGTCCGTTAAAAAGTGATAGAGGACACCTAAATAAACCGTCAGGCGTAACCAAGGAAACCATGTTATTGTTTGTAACTTGTAACTTTAGATTTCGATTGTAAAACCAATTAAAATATAAACTAATGTTTTAAAAATGTGTTATTTGGCAAGTGACCATGGTATAAGCGGGTTAATGCCCTTCGAGGTGTCTCCGCTGCGCGTCGGCCGGTTCACACCTCGCCGTCGTCCATTAAAACCTGACAATGGACACCTCGTCGGGCATTAACCCTTACTTATTAGTTAGTAATTTTATATTGGTGAGTTATAATCAATATAATTTGAGTTGAAAGTGTAACTGTGTGTCCTTTCCTCTTAAAGTGAAAGCAGAACAGAGGAGGGTATTGTGTTAGTGCGCACACTCTCTGTGTCGGATGTATGGCAGGAAGATTTCTATCTAAACTTCACCTGTATGGCGTCCAGCAGCCGAGGAACCCCGAGCGGACAGTTCTCACTCGTTCCTGCAGGTGCGACTCAAGCATCACATCACAGTATCACATCATCACACCATCATATCACACCATCACATCATCTCACCATCACATCTCACCATCACACCATCACACCATCATATCTCACCATCACACCATCACATCATCTCACCATCACAGCATCACATCTCACCATCACATCATCTCACCATCACATCTCACCATCACACCATCATATCTCACCATCACACCATCACATCATCTCACCATCACAGCATCACATCTCACCATCACATCATCTCACCATCACAGCATCACATCTCACCATCACATCATCTCACCATCACAGCATCACATCTCACCATCACACCATCACATCTCACCATCACACCATCATATCTCACCATCACATCATCTCACCATCACAGCATCACATCTCACCATCACATCTCACCATCACATCTCACCATCACATCTCACCATCACATCATCTCACCATCACACCATCACATCTCACCATCACATCTCACCATCACATCATCTCACCATCACACCATCACACCATCACATCTCACCATCACATCTCACCATCACATCTCACCATCACATCTCACCATCACATCATCTCACCATCACATCTCACCATCACATCTCACCATCACATCATCTCACCATCACATCTCACCATCACATCTCACCATCACATCTCACCATCACACCATCACATCTCACCATCACATCATCTCACCATCACACCATCATATCTCACCATCACATCATCTCACCATCACATCTCACCATCACATCTCACCATCACATCTCACCATCACACCATCACTTCATCTCACCATCACACCATCTCACCATCACACCATCACTTCATCACACCATCACATCATCTCACCATCACACCATCACATCATCTCACCATCACATCATCACAGCATCACATCACACCATCACATCACAGCATCACATCTCACCATCACAGCATCACACCACACCATCACATCATCACACCATCACATCATCTCACCATCACATCTCACCATCACACCATCACATCACAGCATCACATCTCACCATCACAGCATCACACCACACCATCACATCATCACACCATCACATCACAGCATCACATCTCACCATCACACCATCACTTCATCTCACCATCACACCATCACATCATCTCACCATCACATCTCACCATCACATCATCTCACCATCACACCATCTCACCATCACACCATCACTTCATCTCACCATCACACCATCTCACCATCACACCATCACATCATCTCACCATCACATCTCACCATCACATCATCTCACCATCACACCATCACATCTCACCATCACATCATCTCACCATCACAGCATCACATCTCACCATCACACCATCTCACCATCACACCATCACATCTCACCATCACACCATCATATCTCACCATCACACCATCACACCATCTCACCATCACAGCATCACATCTCACCATCACATCATCTCACCATCACACCATCACATCTCACCATCACATCTCACCATCACATCTCACCATCACACCATCACATCTCACCATCACATCTCACCATCACACCATCACATCTCACCATCACACCATCACATCTCACCATCACACCATCACATTTCACCATCACATCTCACCATCACATCTCACCATCACATCTCACCATCACATCTCACCATCACATCTCACCATCACACCATCACATCATCTCACCATCACACCATCACATCTCACCATCACACCATCACACCATCATATCTCACCATCACATCATCTCACCATCACATCTCACCATCACATCTCACCATCACATCATCTCACCATCACACCATCACATCTCACCATCACATCATCACACCATCATATCTCACCATCACATCTCACCATCACATCTCACCATCACATCTCACCATCACATCTCACCATCACATCTCACCATCACATCTCACCATCACATCTCACCATCACATCTCACCATCACATCTCACCATCACATCTCACCATCACACCATCTCACCATCACACCATCTCACCATCACATCTCACCATCACACCATCACTTCATCTCACCATCACACCATCTCACCATCACACCATCACATCATCTCACCATCACACCATCACATCATCTCACCATCACACCATCACATCACAGCATCACATCTCACCATCACACCATCACTTCATCTCACCATCACACCATCACATCACAGCATCACATCTCACCATCACACCATCACATCACAGCATCACATCTCACCATCACAGCATCACACCACACCATCACATCATCACACCATCACATCACAGCATCACATCTCACCATCACACCATCACTTCATCTCACCATCACACCATCTCACCATCACACCATCACATCATCTCACCATCACATCTCACCATCACATCATCTCACCATCACACCATCTCACCATCACACCATCACATCATCTCACCATCACACCATCACATCTCACCATCACATCACATCATCTCACCATCACATCTCACCATCACACCATCTCACTATCAAACCATCACATCATCTCACCATCACTTCATATCTCATCATCACATCTCACCATCACATCTCACCATCACACCATCATATTTCATCATCACATCTCACCATCACATCATCTCACCATCACACCATCATATCACACCATCACACATCTCACCATCACATCTCACCATCACATCATCTCACCATCACACCATCTCACCATCACAGCATCACATCACACCATCACACCATCACATCACACCATCTCACCATCACACCATCACAGCATCACATCACACCATCACATCTCACCATCACACCATCTCACCATCACATCTCACCATCACACCATCACATCATCTCACCATCACACCATCACACCATCACATCTCACCATCACACCATCACATCTCACCATCACATCATCTCACCATCACATCTCACCATCACATCTCACCATCACACCATCACATCATCTCACCATCACACCATCTCACCATCACACCATCACATCATCTCACCATCACACCATCTCACCATCACACCATCACATCATCTCACCATCACACCATCACATCTCACCATCACATCATCTCACCATCACACCATCTCACTATCAAACCATCACTTCATCTCACCATCACACCATCACATCTCACCATCACATCATCTCACCATCTCACCATCACACCATCTCACCATCACATCATCTCACCATCACACCATCACATCTCACCATCACATCATCTCACCATCACACCATCATCTCACCATCACACCATCTCACCATCACACCATCACATCATCTCACCATCACTTCATATCACCATCACACCATCTCACCATCACAGCATCTCACCATCACACCATCACTTCATCTCACCATCACACCATCACACCATCACATCATCTCACCATCACTTCATCTCACCATCACACCATCTCACCATCACATCATCTCACCATCACATCATCTCACCATCACACCATCACATCATCACATCATCTCACCATCTCACCATCACACCATCACATCATCTCACCATCACACCATCACACCATCACATCATCACATCTCACCATCACATCATCTCACCATCACACCATCACATCTCACCATCACAGCATCACATCACACCATCACATCTCACCATCACACATCTCACCATCACACCATCACATCATCTCACCATCACACCATCTCACCATCACACCATCACTTCATCTCACCATCACACCATCTCACCATCACACCATCACTTCATCTCACCATCACATCATCTCACCATCACTTCATCTCACCATCTCACCATCACATCATCTCACCATCACATCATCTCACCATCTCACCATCACTTCATCTCACCATCACACCATCTCACCATCACACCATCACATCATCTCACCATCACATCATCACAGCATCACATCACACCATCACATCACAGCATCACACCACACCATCACATCATCACACCATCACATCACAGCATCACATCTCACCATCACACCATCACTTCATCTCACCATCACACCATCACATCATCACATCATCTCACCATCACACCATCTCACCATCACAGCATCACATCACACCATCACATCACAGCATCACATCATCACACCATCACAGCATCACACCACACCATCACAGCATCACACCACACCATCTCACCATCACATCATCTCACCATCACATCACATCATCACACCATCACATCATCTCACCATCACATCACATCATCACACCATCACATCATCTCACCATCACATCACATCATCACAGCATCACATCACACCATCACATCATCACATCATCACACCATCACATCACAGCATCACATCATCTCACCATCACAGCATCACACCATCACAGCATCACACCATCACAGCATCACACCATCACACCATCACACCATCACAGCATCACACCATCACACCATCACAGCATCACACCATCACACCATCACAGCATCACATCACATCATCACATCATCACAGCATCACAGCATCACAGCATCACACCATCACACCATCACATCATCTCACCATCTCACCATCACATCACATCATCACAGCATCACATCACACCATCACATCACAGCATCACACCACACCATCACATCATCACACCATCACATCACAGCATCACATCTCACCATCACACCATCACTTCATCTCACCATCACACCATCACATCATCACATCATCTCACCATCACACCATCTCACCATCACAGCATCACATCACACCATCACATCACAGCATCACATCATCACACCATCACAGCATCACACCACACCATCACAGCATCACACCACACCATCTCACCATCACATCATCTCACCATCACATCACATCATCACACCATCACATCATCTCACCATCACACCATCACATCACAGCATCACATCATCTCACCATCACATCATCACACCATCACACCATCACATCATCTCACCATCACACCATCACATCATCTCACCATCACACCATCACATCATCTCACCATCACACCATCACATCACATCATCTCACCATCACACCATCACATCATCTCACCATCACATCATCTCACCATCACACCATCACATCACATCATCTCACCATCACACCATCACATCACATCATCACAGCATCTCACCATCACATCACATCATCTCACCATCACATCTCACCATCACATCACATCATCACATTATCACAGCATCACACCATCACACCATCACACCATCACACCATCTCACCATCACATCACACCATCACACCATCACATCATCTCACCATCACATCACATCATCTCACCATCACATCACATCATCTCACCATCACATCACATCATCTCACCATCACACCATCTCACCATCACATCTCACCATCACAGCATCACATCACATAATCTCACCATCACATCTCACCATCACACCATCACATCACATCATCTCACCATCACAGCATCACACCATCACATCATCTCACCATCACATCTCACCATCACAGCATCACATCACATCATCATGCCATCACATCACAGCATCACATCTCACCATCACATCATCACACCATCACACCATCACACCATCACATCACATCATCTCACCATCACATCATCACACCATCACACCATCACATCACATCATCTCACCATCACATCCCACCATCACACCATCACATCACAGCATCACATCTCACCATCACAGCATCACACCATCACACCATCACATCACATCATCTCACCATCACATCTCACCATCTCACCATCACACCATCACACCATCACATCACAGCATCACACCATCACATCTCACCATCACACCATCGCAGCATCTCACCATCACATCATCTCACCATCACATCATCTCACCATCACATCACACCATCACATCATCTCACCATCACATCATCTCACCATCACATCACATCATCACAGTAAATCAAGTCAAGTCACCTTTATTTATATAGCTCTTTTAACAATATAGATTGTTTCAAATCAGCTTTACAGTGATGAATAGGAAATTAAAGTAAAAGCGATTGTTTTGGCTTTACAGCAGCTCTAGAATAAAGTTATTGTCCAGCTAAAGTTAGTTTTGATTGATTCACTTCCGTCGCAACGATCATTAGCTAATTACTTAGGGGCCGCTAACACGACACCGTTCTAACATAAAACCCCCAATGCAATCCGGCCACCCACTTGCATAAAACCGTGCCTGGTGTCTCGAGAACGCAAACCATTAAATAAGTTCCAATGTACAAGCCTTGAAAAATGTATAATACCGATTTTTTTTTTTTACCGCTTCCGCATAGCCACGTGGACCGGAATTATCCCGACAACGTTTTATCTGTACAGAGGTAAAGGGAAGGGAGGGAGGCCTTCACAGGGGAGAGACTAGTGACACTTCAGGACTGCGTTGTCGTCGTGTCCAGGCGCAGGTCCTTCATCAGATCTGGATACGGCCTGGATCCGGCGGACTGCGGTGAACCTCGGGATAAATAGAGAGACTAATATTAGCATGGACGCCATCCTTCTTATGATGTATCAAGTACATCAGGATTTATGGGAAGTGTTCCCAGTCCCGGCTGTTCTAAACTACGCAGCCTAACATTGAGTTTTAAAAGTCTATAATGTGTTATTTGAATGCTAGGCCGAAGAGATGTTTTTAGTCTAGATTTGAACTGACAGAGTGTGTCTGCTTCCCGGACAATGTTACGGAGATTGTTCCAGAGTGTTGGTGCTAAATAGGAAAAGGATCTACCGCCAGCAGTCGCTGCTGTGTTGTGAACTAGCTGTAGTTTGTTTATTAAGCGTGCAGGGCAACCACCCATCATAGCATTACAATAATCTAGCCAATAATCTAGCTTGATGTCATGAACGCATTAACTAATATTTCTGCATTTTTCATTGAGAGATATGACGTAATTTAGTTATATTTGTGTGTGTGTGTGTGTGGTGAGCGCACTGGCGCTGTTGTACTGTGGCTGCCGTCACATCATCCCAGTGGATGCTCACACTGGTGGTGTTGAAGAGAGATTCCCGGATATGATTATAAAGCGCTTTGGGTGTACAGTAGTATATATGAAAGCGCTATATAAATGCCTCGTTCGTTCGTTCGTTCACTCACACCATCACAGCTTTTTAACACTTTAGTGGTCCAAAATCTTGCTGCATCAAATATAATTTTGTTATCGGCCATTGTTATTTTGCTTTGAGTGTCGACAGTGTCACGGCCGGCTCTGAGCCGCAGCAAATGAGGGAGACAACGAGAACAAAAGAGAATCAAAACGTTTTTATTAACAAAAATAACAACTACAACTCATAACTAACTAAAAAAAAAAACATCACTACGGGGAAACACTTCGTTCGAAACATCAACGTAAATATCTAAGCTACGTAATTAACACAAACACAAAATACACGCTCCAAAATACAAGCCTGCAAACATAAATTCACAAACTAAACTAATACATGAAGCAAACGAATGATTACCTAAATAAAGCAGCTACCCAAAATAATAGAAGACAAAAGGGTAACTGAAGAGAGTGAGGTCAGAGGACCATTACCTTTTATAATTCTCTGCAGGTGTTTCACATTCTGATGACCTCAAAGTCCCCCCCACAACCCGCTTTAGTATTACGGGCCTAGAGGCGCGTCACAACAGACCAGTGACTAGTTAACTGGTTAAATGAGCAATGTGTGTTTCTCCTTTAGTCATAGTGGCCGAGATTTAGAGCAAGCGAAAACCATCAAGCTCACAAGTCTTCGCCATATTTGTTGTTTTATTTTGGGGAAATCTAATGGTTGACTATAAATTAAATCACTGAAATAATCATTTGAATTATTTTACATATTAAATGAATAATTATACCTAATTTATGTTGATTCAATATCGTGTGTTTATATACGTGTTCATATTTTTATTATTAAACCACAACCCTAATTTATTTATGCATTTACTTTTTTAAATAACATTTTGAATACCCCTTTCTCCATTATTTTATTAACTAGTTTATTTACTTGTTCATTTTGTAGATACCGGCATCGTTTTCATGACACATTTGTCTTGTTTATTTCTTAAATAGTTATTCATTATTTATTCTGTGTTAACAGAATGACATGTTTTAAAGTTTATATTGCTTTCAAATGATTTTGAAGATTGGAATGTGGAAAATAAAATTTCTATAAGCAAGCATATGATCTACACTTATCTATTATACCAGCAACACAAACAGATTTCCACATCCACAGATCCAAATCTTGTCTTGCTTCTCGGGCTTCTCCTGGGGTTGGTGGCACTGCTTTTCGTGATGGGAGTTTCTCTGTGCACCGTATTCAAGGTGGAGCTGGCCTTGTGGGTCCGGACTGTGTTTCCATTCCTCTACAAAACCACAGGTACTCATGTAAACAGGAAATATACTTTTGCACGTTAGCAGTTACTTGGAAATAATGCAGTTACATTAACTAGAGTTCACACCTTCCCCAATCCAAGCATTACAGGACATGCTGAAAGTGTGTTTCTGATGTGGTTTCTTCTAGATGGTGATGGTAAGCAGTATGATGCCTACATTGCCTATCCGAGAGTCCTTGATGGCTCGAGTGAAAAGGCTGAGGTGTTTGCGATGAGCACTTTGCCGCAGGTCTTGGAGGGCCGGTACGGTTATAAGCTTTTCATCCTGGGCCGGGACGGTCTACCTGGAGAAGGTAAAGAGTTTGAAACCAAAGCACTGTAATATAATAATAATAATAATAATAATCAAGCAAAATAATCTAATAATTAATAAGGTTGGTGCATGTTATTTCATTATTTGTGGTGAAAAGCTGTCTAATAAGTCATACATTTTAGGTAGGGATGCAATGATATGAAAACTTTGGCCGATACCGATAAATATGATTATTTTAAAGCCAATAACCGATATATTGGCTGATAAATTTAAATCCAAATCTTATATTATCTTTGAGAGCCTGATTACAAAAACACAAGTCTCACCATTAAAAGCCACGTTCAAAACACACAATTATAATGATGTTCTCTTTTTTATTTTATGTAGCCTAAATGACAGACTTGCGCTGCACATGTTGCACTTTACTGTATTTTCCTTTTATGAAGTGATGTCAATCATATTTCAAGGAATTTAAAACCATCATGTTGAAGAGTGCGCATCCGAAGTGTCTCAGCTGAAGGAAATAATCCATTATTTATCGGCTTTCATATATCGGCCAATAAATCGGGCCGATAACATTAAAAATGAAGATTTTTCGGCCGATATATCGTGCGTCCCTAATGTTAGGTTTAATCCAGATGTTCTGCCTGGCTGATTCTCGTCCTCATGTTTCCAGCGGTGGTGGATGTTGTAGAGGAGGCTCTGACCCGCTGTCGGCGGCTTCTTCTCCTCTACACCTCGACGTCGCTCTGCAGTCCCGAGGCGCTGGAGTGGGCCGAGCAGCAGACGGGCCTGTACCGAGGGCTCGTGGAGAACACCGTGAGCATCGTGCTCCTGGAGCTGGAGGAGATCCGCGAGCCTGACCGCCTGCCTCACTCCGTGAGACTCCTCAAGGAGAAACAGGGAGCGTTACAAGCCTGGAAGAGAAGGAAGAGGTGGATGTGCTGCGACTGGAAGATGGAGGAGCGCTTGACCTCTCTCGACCCCTCGGCACGCTTCTGGAGGGAGGTGCGCTACCATATGCCTGTCAGAGGAAAAGCCAAAAACAGGAATTGGTTTAGTTTCTAGCTTGAAGTGATGCAATCAGCAATCTGGAGGTTTTTGCACCAGCCTTTGTTCCCCAGTTTTGTTTTTTTGTTTTTTTAGTAGAAATATAAACCGATAAGCCAAACATGTCAGCTCCCACATGAATCTCAATATTGCAGTCTTTTCTCTTTATTTTTGGAGACAAACCACTCATCCCTTGATGCATTTTGAATATATATGTGTATCTTTGTTTTATAGAGGCAATTTATTTTTCGATTTTTACTTCTGGAGCCCAATTATTCCTCTGATTACAACCTAAAAATATCAACCACAGAACTCTTGACGGGAAGACCCAGAGATCTGTCCTAAAGTCTGTTGCGCACTGAACCTGAAACCAGACCACAGTGTTTTCAGGTTTACTTGAGAGCTGAAAGTGAACTAAGAAGAAGAGAACTTGAGCTCTTGCACACCATTCTGTGGACACAAACTAAAAAGCTGTAAATAATACTGTACTGTATGTCAGATGTGAAATATACAACAACAAAAAATACAGTATATAATATGTATAAGAAAATGTATAAGAAAATATGTATATAAAAACCAAAAGATGTTATGATTTTTTTTTTTTTGCTCTTTACATACTGTGCTCTTGTGTTTATAATGCAACATTGGATTCACACACAATCTGTTGTGCAGTGATATATTTCATGCTTAATGTGTTTTATTTTACTTTTATGATTTTTTACTCCAAATATAAAAAAATTATTTGTATAGCACTTTTCACAATACACACGTTTCAAAGCAGCTTTACAGAAAATAGTCCATATTACAATTAGAGTGATCTGTTATGTATTTCAGAAATGTGCATATACAAAATCACAGTTATCTAAACATGTATTAATTTAAACAATGAGCTCATTGAAGTAAAGAATACTTGTTTGTAAACAATTGATTATAACACTTAGAAAAATTTAGCAATATGAAGAGACAGAGATTTTTTTTAAGTGCCCCTATGATGCCTTCTGAGATATCATCTTTTATATAGTGAGAAATAAAGCGGTTTATGGATGTAAAATATCTGCAAAGATCAACAGATAACTGGAGTAATTGAGGACTTAAGATAGCCGGCGTGTGCTTGTGTAGTCCACAGGACCGTAGGGTGTCCCGTTTGTAATGTTAGTGTGATAGTCGCCCTCGATGTGCTCTTCTTCTGAGCCGTGAGCTCCACAGCGACCCGACAGGCATTACGTCTCAGAGTGTGGAGATCACGAGGGCTTATGGTCCGTTTAGGACAGAGCCATTCCCTCCCGAAACACACAAGCGATTATGAACTCCATAATTCCAGACTCAGTTCCTGCTGAACTTGTGCAGGTTTGTAACTCATTTGCATAATGCCTTCATTGGCCTTAATGCTGCCCGCGAACAATGACACCATTGTAACTGTTCGTCATCAAATGCATAATGAAGGACACAGATGGACCCTGGGTTAGGGTTTGACCTGCCCTATCCCAGAATTCATATATGACAGTCTGCGTCTCTAACATATTTACACTGTCCACTGCGTTTCTAACATATTTCCACTGTCCACTGCGTTTCTTACATATTTACACTGTCCACTGCGTTTCTAACATATTTACACTGTCCACTGCGTTTCTAACATATTTACACTGTCCACTGCGTTTCTAACGTATTTACACTGTCCACTGCGTTTCTTACATATTTCCACTGTCCACTGCGTTTCTAACATATTTACACTGTCCACTGCGTTTCTAACATATTTACACTGTCCACTGCGTTTCTAACATATTTACACTGTCCACTGCGTTTCTAACGTATTTACACTGTCCACTGCGTTTCTTACATATTTCCACTGTCCACTGCGTTTCTAACGTATTTACACTGTCCACTGCGTTTCTAACATATTTACACTGTCCACTGCGTTTCTTACATATTTACACTGTCCACTGCGTTTCTAACATATTTACACTGTCCACTGCGTTTCTATCATATTTACACTGTCCACTGCGTTTCTAACATATTTACACTGTCCACTGCGTTTCTATCATATTTACACTGTCCACTACGTTTCTAACATATTTACACTGTCCACTGCGTTTCTTACATATTTACACTGCGTTTCTAACATATTTACACTGTCCACTGGGTTTCTTACATATTTCCACTGTCCACTGCGTTTCTAACATATTTACACTGTCCACTGCGTTTCTTACATATTTACACTGTCCACTGCGTTTCTTACATATTTACACTGTCCACTGCGTTTCTAACATATTTACACTGTCCACTGCGTTTCTAACATATTTACACTGTCCACTGCGTTTCTAACATATTTACACTGTCCACTGCGTTTCTATCATATTTACACTGTCCACTGCGTTTCTAACATATTTACACTGTCCACTGCGTTTCTATCATATTTACACTGTCCACTGCGTTTCTAACATATTTACACTGTCCACTGCATTTCTTACATATTTACACTGTCCACTGCGTTTCTTACATATTTACACTGTCCACTGCGTTTCTTACATATTTACACTGTCCACTGCGTTTCTTACATATTTACACTGTCCACTGCGTTTCTAACATATTTACACTGTCCACTGCGTTTCTTACATATTTACACTGTCCACTGCGTTTCTTACATATTTACACTGTCCACTGCGTTTCTTAAATATTTACACTGTCCACTGCGTTTCTTACATATTTACACTGTCCACTGCGTTTCTTACATATTTACACTGCGTTTCTAACATATTTACACTGTCCACTGGGTTTCTTACATATTTACACTGTCCACTGGGTTTCTTACATATTTACACTGTCCACTGCGTTTCTAACATATTTACACTGCGTTTCTAACATATTTACACTGTCCACTGCGTTTCTTACATATTTACACTGCGTTTCTAACATATTTACACTGTCCACTGGGTTTCTTACATATTTACACTGTCCACTGGGTTTCTTACATATTTACACTGTCCACCGCGTTTCTTACATATTTACACTGTCCACTGCGTTTCTTACATATTTACACTGTCCACCGCGTTTCTTACATATTTACACTGTCCACTGGGTTTCTTACATATTTACACTGTCCACCGCGTTTCTTACATATTTACACTGTCCACTGGGTTTCTTACATATTTACACTGTCCACTGCGTTTCTTACATATTTACACTGTCCACCGCGTTTCTTACATATTTACACTGTCCACTGCGTTTCTTACATATTTACACTGCGTTTCTAACATATTTACACTGTCCACTGGGTTTCTTAAATATTTACACTGTCCACTGGGTTTCTTACATATTTACACTGTCCACTGCGTTTCTTACATATTTACACTGTCCACTGCGTTTCTTACATATTTACACTGTCCACTGCGTTTCTTACATATTTACACTGTCCACTGCGTTTCTAACATATTTACACTGTCCACTGCGTTTCTAACATATTTACACTGTCCACTGCGTTTCTTACATATTTACACTGTCCACTGCGTTTCTAACATATTTACACTGTCCACTGCGTTTCTTACATATTTACACTGTCCACTGCGTTTCTAACATATTTACACTGTCCACTGCGTTTCTTACATATTTACACTGTCCACTGCGTTTCTTACATATTTACACTGTCCACTGCGTTTCTTACATATTTACACTGTCCACTGCGTTTCTAACATATTTACACTGTCCACTGCGTTTCTAACATATTTACACTGTCCACCGCGTTTCTTACATATTTACACTGTCCACTGCGTTTCTTACATATTTACACTGTACACTGCGTTTCTTACATATTTACACTGTCCACTGCGTTTCTTACATATTTACACTGTCCACTGCGTTTCTAACATATTTACACTGTCCACCGCGTTTCTTACATATTTACACTGTCCACTGCGTTTCTAACATATTTACACTGTCCACTGCGTTTCTAACATATTTACACTGTCCACTGCGTCTCTAACATATTTACACTGTCCACTGCGTTTCTAACATATTTACACTGTCCACTGCGTTTCTAACATATTTACACTGTCCACTGCGTTTCTAACATATTTACACTGTCCACTGCGTTTCTAACATATTTACACTGTCCACTGCGTTTCTAACATATTTACACTGTCCACTGCGTTTCTTACATATTTACACTGTCCACTGCGTTTCTAACATATTTACACTGTCCACTGCGTTTCTAACATATTTACACTGTCCACTGCGTTTCTAACATATTTACACTGTCCACTGCGTTTCTAACATATTTACACTGTCCACTGCGTTTCTTACATATTTACACTGTCCACTGCGTTTCTTACATATTTACACTCTCCACTGCGTTTCTAACATATTTACACTGTCCACTGCGTCTCTAACATATTTACACTGTCCACTGCGTTTCTAACATATTTACACTGTCCACTGCGTTTCTTACATATTTACACTGTCCACTGCGTTTCTAACATATTTACACTGTCCACCGCGTTTCTTACATATTTATACTGTCCACTGCGTTTCTAACATATTTACACTGTCCACTGCGTTTCTAACATATTTACACTGTCCACCGCGTTTCTTACATATTTACACTGTCCACTGCGTTTCTTACATATTTACACTGTCCACTGCGTTTCTTACATATTTACACTGTCCACTGCATTTCTTACATATTTACACTGTCCACTGCGTTTCTTACATATTTACACTGTCCACTGCGTTTCTAACATTATTTATACTTTCCACTGCGTCTCTAACATATTTCCACTGCGTCTCTAACATATTTACATTGTCCACCGCGTTTCTAGCATATTTCAACTGTCCACTGTGTTTCTAACAAATAAAAATTTTATATAAAACAGATGAGCAAATGATAAAGCTTGGGTTGCTGAATATTCGATATCTTACTTCAAAAGCGCTAATAGTTAATGATATGATTACAGATTATAACCTAGATGTGCTGTGTTTGACAGAAACCTGGCTAAAACTAAACGATTTCATTGCTTTAAATGAGTCAACCCCACAAGATTACGGTTATAAACATGAACCTCGTCTGACACGCAAAGGAGGTGTTGCTGTAATTTATAGTAATATTTTCAAAACCACTAAGAAATCTAGTTTTAAATATAATTCTTTTGAAGTGTTGGTGTTTAATGTAAAAATATATAGTGTAAACAATAAATAACTTTAGAAAATTCTGCTGGCTACTGTATACAGGCCACCAGGGCACCATACAGACTTTATCAAAGAATTTGCGGACTTTATATTAGAATTAGTATTGGCTGCAGATAAAGTACTAATTGTTGGTGATTTTAATATACACATAGATAATAAAAAAGATGCATTGGGATTGGCATTTAAAGATATTGTAAACTCAATTGGAGTTAGACAACACGTGTCAGGACCGACTCATTGCCGTAATCATACTCTAGATCTAATACTATCACATGGAATAGATGTTGATGCCGTTGAAATACTGCAGCAGAGCGATGACATCTCAGATCATTATCTAGTCTTGTGTAAATTACATTTAGCCAAGGCTGCAAAGCCGACTCCGTGTTATAAATATGTTAGACCGATCACTTCTGCCACTAAAGATAGCTTTATCAATAATCTTCCTAATCAGTTTCATCATCTCAGCATCCCGGATAGCTTAGAAGAACTTGATATTGCAACGGAAACTTTTAACTCTCTCTTTTCCAGCACTTTAGACACAGTTGCTCCGCTGCGCTTAAAGGAGATCAGCCGGAACTGGGAACACTTCCCTTAAATCCTGATGTACTCGTTACATCATAAGAAGAATGGCATCTACGCTAATTTTAGTGTCTTTGTTTATCCCGAGGTTTTCCTTCAGGCCGTATCCAGATCTGAGGAAGGACCTTCGCCTGGACCCCATGACAACGCAGTGCTGAAGTGCCAACTAGCCTCTCCCTATGGAGGATCCCTGTACCACTCTACAGATAAAAAATTGTGGAAATCTACCCCGTAGTGATAAAATAAAATTCTGTATCAAATTTATAGGCAGGACAAGTAGTTTAAGGATTGGTTTGTAGGAATTACAAACATGCGCACATATATTCAAATGCGCATAACTATAGAATTAATTCTTGAAGCGTACATTAGCGCCATTTGTAAGTCAGTGTGATAGCGTCTATTATCCAACACGACAGACTATGCTTAGAGACAGCTAGCCCTTTTGAGCGGCCACCAAAACACACAAAGAGCTGTTCCGATCGTCTGAATGGCGCGGAACGTTCCAGATAAGTTCTGAGTGCTCTGACAGGACAGAGCAGACTCACATCACTCGCCATCTGGCGAGGGTAGAGCCGTTAAGGAGATAATCTGCGACCCCCGTCCAGCAGCTCTTGTAGGAAGGCGAGCACCGATGGTACCTCGCATGACTGTGGGTCTAGCTCCCATCCTGCGCACCAGCTAGAAAATGTAGCCCATATCTGGGCATATAGATGCCTGGTAGATGGCACTCTGGCCTCAGTTAAGGTTTTCAACACCCTGTTGGAAAGGTCCCCTGATATTTGTTCAGAGGCCATGCGTGTAGGGCCCACAAATCGGGATGAAGGTTCCAAATCGAGCCGTTCGCCTGAGAGAGGAGATCCCTCCTCAGCGGAATCGGCCGGGGGGCAGAGGTCGCCATCTGAATCAGCTCGGGAAACCATGACTGATTTCTCTAGAGCGGAGCTATGAAAAGCACCATGCTCTGGTGTTCCCTGATTCGCTCGATGGCCTGTGGTATCATTGACACAGGTGGAAAGGCATAGAGCGGGTGTTTTGGCCAGACGTGGGCGAATGCATCTTTGCTCTTCATGAAGTACACTAGGCACTGAGCGTTGTCTTCCGAGGCGAAGAGGTCGCTCCACAGCTGCTGAACCGTTTGCGGGTGAAGAGACCACTCCCCTGGGAGTACTGTATAGCATGTCCACGCCCTGGTTCAGGATGCCTGGTACGTGAGCTGCCCTGAGCGAGCGCAGGTTGCGCTGAGCCCAAAGGATGATGCTCTCCGCCAGCGCGTGCAGGTTTCTGGACCTGACCCCGCCCTAGCGATTCAAGTACGACACCACGGCTCTGTTGTCCGTTCGGACTGACACGTGATTGTTCCGTAAGTATGAGAGAAAGGCTTCCAGCGCTAGAGTGACTGCCTTCATCTCCAAACAGTTTATTTGAAGACTCTTTTCCGAGTCTGACCAAAGACAGGATGCTGGCCTGCCCTCGAAGAGAGCTCCTCAACCCAGGTTGAGATGGTCTGTCTGACTGATACGAGACCCAGACTCACGCCAGACCGAAACCATTCGGTCCTTTTCCAGGGAGCTAGAGCTCTGACACAGCTGAGGCTCGTTCTGATCCGTAAATGGCCAGATCGCCATGCATGAGATCGCTAACCCTGTGGCTTTACAAGCCAGTGTTGCAGTGGGCGCATGTGTAGCAAACCCAGCTGCAGGGCCGGGGATGCAGAGGCCATCATGCCCAGCATCCTCTGGAACCTTTTGAGAGGTGTCAACGTGCCCATGCTGAAAGAGGTGGCCAGGCGTTGTATAGAGTGAGCGCGCGCTGACGTCAGGTGTGCTTTCATGTCCAAAGAGTCCAACATTATGCCCAGGAAGGAAATTCTCTGTCTGGGCGATAGTTCGCTCTTGGCAGCGTTGAACCTGAGGCCAAAGAGTCCAGGTAACTGAGGAGCCAGGATCTGTGAGTTAATAATAATTCTTTAACTCAATAAATAAAATAATTGCGCTATGACAAGCCAATCGTCGAGGTAATTCAACACTTGCACGCCCTGTTGTCTCAAAGGGGTAAGTGCTGCATCCATACACTTTGTAAATGTACGAGGTGCCAGTGACAGGCCAAACGGGAGTACTGTGTACTGGTAAGCCTGTCCCTCGAAGGCAAATCTCAGGAATGGCCTGTGATGGGGCGATATCTGGATGTGAAAATAAGCATCCTTCAGATCCACTGAGAAAAAACAATCTCCCAGGCGAATTTGCGCGAGAATCTGTTTGGTCGTCAGCATTCTGAATGGCGACTCGTTCCGTTTTCTGAGATCTAGAATGGGTCTGAGATCGCCGTCCTTCTTGGGGACGAGGAAGTAACGGCTGTAAAAGCCTGACTCACTCTGCGAGATGTGAACCGGCTGAATCGCTCCCTTTTCTAACAGTTTCAACACTTCTGTGTGGAGAATGTGGGCCACGCCCTCTCTCACTGTTGTCTCGACCTTGGCAAATTGAAGCGAATAGCCTTGTTCTACTGTCCCACTATGAAATGCCTGGGATGGCTCGCCATGCACTGGCGTGCAGAATCAGGGGTTGAATGATTGTTCGGCGGGAGCCAGCCTGATGTGGAAGCTTGCTCTGTCTACTGTATCGTGAAACCCATCTGCTGCAAGCGGTGCGCTGCACAGCACGCGCTCCCTTTGCGGAATGTGAGAAATCTGACCCGGGGCTGATATCATATGTAGGGGTGCGTGTGACTACGCTGGCACTGAGCCTACATTCTTGTTTTCTATCAAACCTGACGGGAAATGCTGTGATAGCGTATTGACAGCACTTATTAGTGAGAGCACAGCGCGCGCCTCACTCGTGCAACACTTAGAGCTCGGTGCTGTATGGGCTAATAGCTTACCCCGTTGACTGCGCTTATGTGGGCATGTGTGGTGTTTGTAGCTGGCACATGAACCTCTGCTGTATGTACAGCGTGAGCTAGTGATTTGGGACAGAAGTACTAATGTGTAGACGTGCAGACTCTATGGTGGGCACTATATCTACATTTTTCATGCTTGATTTGCTTACAGTGGAAACAGTGTTTGTGAGTGAGGACGTGCGCTTTATGGTGGGCACGTGACCTAGACATGACACGGGCAGAAAATAGCTCTTTTCTGGATTTATTTGGGTCGCCGTGAAAACGGCGTTTGGTTGCAGATGAGCGTGTGTTATAACAGGCACATTTTCCGCAAAAGTCGCTCTTCCGGCCGCCAGCGAGAGGGGGACTGGACTGGAGAGAGCTTCGCCCTTTTCGGGGAGATTAACCCGACCGCGGCAGGGTTTGGACTCACCCTTTTCGTCCTGGTTAGGATGGCTTGTGAGGCTCGGGGTTCGACGTAGACTTAGGTCGAGGGCCCCCCTTCTCTGGAAATGGCTGCCGTGAGCGGTGGCGGACCTCAGCCACGGGATGGGGCTTAGCAGTCGACTGCGCTGATTTCACGCGCTGGGAAGACGGCACTCTTCTCCTGGCGCTCAAAGTTGAGCTGGAGCATTTCAGGAGATAATGGCACATGGCCTGTGATGCCTGCTGAGCCTGAGAGTTAACCTTATCCGCGTCTTTCATCTCCGTCAGCACAATCCAAAGGTGTCGCTCGAGTACCGTGAGGTTAGCCATAGCCTGAGCCATTGACTTCGTAGCTCTGAGCGCCTCGGGTTCAGGACCAGTCTCGTCCAGTGAGCGGAGAAGCTTCGCTTGGAAGACTGCCATGGAGTGCAGCGCTGAAGCGGCCTGACCCGCAGCGGCGCAAGCGCGGCCGGCGAGAGCCGATGTAGCCCGACAAGGCTTTAGCGGGTGTGTAACTTTAGTCCTCCAGCTCGAAGCAGTGGGGGGGCACAGATGGGCGGCCACAGCTTCTTCGAGGGGAGGGAAGGCCTCGTATCCTTTTTCCCTAGCACCGTCGACACTGGAGAGCACTGAAGAGAATGAAGTGCGGATACGTGCAGAGTGAGGTGCTTTCCAGGACTTAGTTAACTCTTCGTGCACCTCCGGGAAAAAGGGCGCGGGCCGCTGTGCAGGGGCCTGTCCACGTCCCTCGAGAAACCACTCGTCCAGCCTGTTGTGCGTTGGTTGGTCGGGCTAGGACCACTCGAACCCGAGGTCTTGCACGGCCTTAGTGAGCACGTGGATTAACTCGTCGTCGACACTTGTCCTCGTGCTATCCTGTGTAGACGGGGCGGAACCGGCCCACTCCTCACTGTCCGAAGCGGCAATAGAAAGGCTGTCGTCTTTGTCGTCCTCCTCTTCCACGTCCGAAACTCCAAAGGAGAGAAGACCCGCCGCGCACGAGGAGGGGCGTTGGTCTGCCTGTGTAAACAGGACGTTTCTTCTTACGCGGCTCGAGCAAGAGAGGCGGAAGAGCAGGCTTGTCGTCGAAGGCCGCTAACCTCTGATGTAGCGAGGTTAGGTCCAGGAACTTACACTTAGGGCAGCCACCCTTGGTCAACGCGGCCTCCGCATGATCGCGACCCAGGCAGGAGGAATACAGGATGTGAGGATCCGACAAGCGGGCCTCTACACGAGGCACAGGTCGGGCGAGGCATTTGTATCAACGCCTCGAATTTGCCTCGAGTCTTTTAGATAGAAAAAATAAGCGTGAACGCGGCGGCGAACATGCTTATTGTGCGTTTAGAAAGGATATTAGCACGCCGGATGGCGCAGCAAGAGAGGGGGCTGAAGGCGGCGGGGCTGGCGTCCTCAGAACTGCACGGCAGCGGCTCATCTTGCTGATGGTGCTTTTCAACGGTGGCGAAGCTTTCTTGTTCCGGAGTCCAGCGAAGAGAAGTGAAGTCCTCGCTGAAAGGAATTTGATCTGATTTCCTATGGCGAGTCATGGGCTAATATAGCCGTAAGCCACGCCCATGTTGGCGGGTTATGGTGTGTGTGTGTGTGTGTGTGTGTGTGTGTGTGTGTGTGTGTGTGTGTGTGTGTGTGTGTGTGTGTGTGTGTGTGTGTGTGTGTGTGTGTGTGTGTGTGTGTGTGTGGGGACTACTGAAGCGTTGGGAAGCGTTTCTCTCCGCGATCGTGTTAAACCGCATGTTCAACAGAAACAGTGTTTCGTGGTCTCTCTCTCTCTCTCTCTCTCTCTCTCTCTCTCTCTGTGGAGGAGATTCCGAGAAGCGCGATGTTTCTGAGCTATTACTGTCTGATCCGCTGCTCGAGGTAAGACTCACTAACCCCTCACTCTCAGTAAGTAAACTGTATGTCTTTACTTTTGTGTTTCTGTGTTATTATAGTCTCGACTTTCAACTTTGTCCCACACACGCATGTTTCTTCGGGGAAATCCCTCATGCTTCGCCGAGAATCATCCCTGACACACGAACATCTCACGGAAAACCCGAGACTGAGCATCGGTTTGAAGTTTTAATTCCTATTGATCGTTTATGGTAGATTTATAACCGAAAATAGTTCAACTTGCACAGAGAATATCGCGTGCCAACTGATATGCAGGGCTTTTTTATGTTTCTCAGGAGAAAACGGGAAATATGACAGCTAGCCTACATGCTTTGTAATTAAGTTTCGTATCGGGTGAAGTTTCTGTCAGTCTTTTAAAGTCTATAATGAATATTGTGTTTGTCTCTGTTTTCTGTTGTCAATCCAGGCGCTACTGTTAGAACCGGTCCAACCACCTTAAAAGCCACGAAAACCCGAGATGAGCTTTTCCACAGTTTATTTTCAATGGATTTTACTATCCACCCTTTGGGTTGCAGGTAAGGTAGCTGTTTTCATTTAATTAAATGGTTCGATGTATGATAATGTTGCTCCATGAGGAAAGTTTAGACTTTAAGTTCGAGATTGTTTCTGTCGCGTTCGCTGTTGTTCAAACAACGGGAAAGAATGAATAATATGTATGCATTGATAATTAAGCTATGGCATAATTTACCATAGTTTGTGATGATGTTGAAGTTTCAGTTCTAGGCGTTAACTATGTATAATTTGCCACAATTCATACGTTCAGTCTTTTACATTCTGACATTAAAACGCGTTCTGTGTTCTCCTCAGTTAGACTAAACTTTTTTAAAAAACCTCAACTGAAATCAGGTCAGTAGGCTATTGCCCCTTTTACTTTCTGTTCTTATATGTCTCAGAAGCAAAGTTCAGACATCGCTAATAGTCGCTCAAGAATAAGCAGTTTTTGCTCGAGCATAATCAGTGCACGTAAACACGCGCTATACAATATATATATAATGTATATAAAAAAACGTGTTATGTGCAATGTACATTTTTTTTTATTAAAAATATAAATAAATAAAGCATAGATATACATACAAAATCAGATAGCCTACTTTGACTTGTTGTATTCAGTGTAGAACTTTCTTCTTAATTGTTGTTAAATGCGTTATTTTGTTGGCAACTATAAGGGACAATCTTGGTTCTTTATCAGAAGTAAAAGAGATAGAATAAAAAAATGGGTACACATGAACACATGAACAATTATTTAAAATAATAATAATTATACAACAGTTCAACAATGCGCAATGATTTATTTTTAAACAGTGGTGCTTAAAAATTAGAACCATGTTGTTGTTTTTTAATAAAATTATTATTTTTTATTATTTTTATTATTTTATTATTTCATAGAATTAGTATTAGTATGGGCTTCTAGTGGCTTCATACAGAACAACACTTTCACACAGAACAACACTGTTTAACACAGAACAACACAGTTTCATACAGAACAACACTGTTTCACACAGAACATCACTGTTTCATACAGAACAACACTGTTTCACACAGAACAACACTGTTTAACACAGAACATCACTGTTTAACACAGAACAACACTGTTTCACACAGAACAACACTGTTTCACACAGAACAACACTGTTTCACACAGAACAACACTGTTTCATACAGAACAACACTGTTTCACACAGAACAACACTGTTTCACACAGAACAACACTGTTTCATACAGAACAACACTTTCACACAGAACAACACTGTTTCACACAGAACAACACTGTTTCATACAGAACAACACTGTTTCACACAGAACAACACTGTTTCACACAGAACATCACTGTTTCATACAGAACAACACTGTTTCACACAGAACAACACTGTTTCACACAGAACAACACTGTTTCATACAGAACAACACTTTCACACAGAACAACACTGTTTCACACAGAACAACACTGTTTCATACAGAACAACACTGTTTCACACAGAACAACACTGTTTCACACAGAACATCACTGTTTCATACAGAACAACACTGTTTCACACAGAACAACACTGTTTCATACAGAACAACACTGTTTCACACAGAACAACACTGTTTCACACAGAACAACACTGTTTCATACAGAACAACACTTTCACACAGAACAACACTGTTTCACACAGAACAACACTGTTTCACACAGAACAACACTGTTTCATACAGAACAACACTTTCACACAGAACAACACTGTTTCACACAGAACATCACTGTTTCACACAGAACAACACTGTTTCACACAGAACAACACTGTTTCACACAGAACATCACTGTTTCACACAGAACAACACTGTTTCACACAGAACAACACTGTTTCACACAGAACAACACTGTTTCACACAGAACAACACTGTTTCTCACAGAACTACACTGTTTCACACAGAACAACACTGTTTCACACAGAACAACACTGTTTCATACAGAACATCACTGTTTCACACAGAACAACACTGTTTCACACAGAACATCACTGTTTCATACAGAACAACACTGTTTCACACAGAACATCACTGTTTCACACAGAACAACACTGTTTCACACAGAACATCACTGTTTCACACAGAACAACACTGTTTCACACAGAACAACACTGTTTCACACAGAACATCACTGTTTCACACAGAACAACACTGTTTCACACAGAACAACACTGTTTCACACAGAACAACACTGTTTCACACAGAACAACACTGTTTCACACAGAACAACACTGTTTCACACAGAACAACACTGTTTCACACAGAACAACACTGTTTCACACAGAACAACACTGTTTCACACAGAACATCACTGTTTCACACAGAACAACACTGTTTCACACAGAACAACACTGTTTCACACAGAACATCACTGTTTCACACAGAACAACACTGTTTCACACAGAACATCACTGTTTCACAGAGAACAACAATGTTTCACACAGAACAACACCGTTTCACACAGAACAACACTGTTTCACACAGAACAACACTGTTTCACACAGAACATCACTGTTTCACACAGAACAACACTGTTTCATACAGAACATCACTGTTTCACACAGAACAACACTGTTTCACACAGAACAACACTGTTTCACACAGAACATCACTTTCACACAGAACAACACTTTTTCACACAGAACAACACTGTTTCACACAGAACATCACTGTTTCACACAGAACAACACTGTTTCACACAGAACAACACTGTTTCACACAGAACAACACTGTTTCACACAGAACAACACTGTTTCACACAGAACAACACTGTTTCACACAGAACATCACTGTTTCACACAGAACAACACTGTTTCACACAGAACAACACTGTTTCACACAGAACATCACTGTTTCACACAGAACAACACTGTTTCACACAGAACATCACTGTTTCACACAGAACAACACTGTTTCATACAGAACAACACTGTTTCACACAGAACATCACTGTTTCACACAGAACAACACTGTTTCACACAGAACAACACTGTTTCATACAGAACATCACTGTTTCACACAGAACATCACTGTTTCACACAGAACAACACTGTTTCACACAGAACAACACTGTTTCACACAGAACATCACTGTTTCACACAGAACATCACTGTTTCACACAGAACATCACTGTTTCACACAGAACATCACTGTTTCACACAGAACATCACTGTTTCACACAGAACATCACTGTTTCACACAGAACATCACTGTTTCACACAGAACATCACTGTTTCACACAGAACAACACTGTTTCACACAGAACAACACTGTTTCACACAGAACAACACTGTTTCACACAGAACATCACTGTTTCACACAGAACATCACTGTTTCACACAGAACAACACTGTTTCACACAGAACAACACTGTTTCATACAGAACATCACTGTTTCACACAGAACAACACTGTTTCACACAGAACATCACTGTTTCACACAGAACAACACTGTTTCACACAGAACAACACTGTTTCACACAGAACAACACTGTTTCACACAGAACATCACTGTTTCACACAGAACATCACTGTTTCACACAGAACATCACTGTTTCACACAGAACATCACTGTTTCACACAGAACATCACTGTTTCACACAGAACATCACTGTTTCACACAGAACAACACCGTTTCACACAGAACAACACTGTTTCACACAGGACATCACTGTTTCACACAGAACAACACCGTTTCACACAGAACAACACTGTTTCACACAGAACATCACTGTTTCACACAGAACATCACTGTTTCACACAGAACATCACTGTTTCACACAGAACAACACCGTTTCACACAGAACATCACTGTTTCACACAGAACAACACTGTTTCACACAGAGCATCACTGTTTCACACAGAACAACACTGTTTCACACAGAACATCACTGTTTCACACAGAACAACACTGTTTCACACAGAACAACACTGTTTCACACAGAACAACACTGTTTCACACAGAACATCACTGTTTCATACAGAACATCACTGTTTCACACAGAACATCACTGTTTCACACAGAACATCACTGTTTCACACAGAACAACACCGTTTCACACAGAACAACACTGTTTCACACAGAACAACACTGTTTCACACAGAACAACACTGTTTCACACAGAACAACACTGTTTCACACAGAACATCACTGTTTCATACAGAACATCACTGTTTCACACAGAACAACACTGTTTCACACAGAACAACACTGTTTCACACAGAACAACACTGTTTCACACAGAACATCACTGTTTCACACAGAACATCACTGTTTCACACAGAACATCACTGTTTCACACAGAACAACACTGTTTCACACAGAACATCACTGTTTCACACAGAACATCACTGTTTCACACAGAACAACACCGTTTCACACAGAACAACACTGTTTCACACAGAACAACACTGTTTCACACAGAACAACACTGTTTCACACAGAACAACACTGTTTCACACAGAACATCACTGTTTCACACAGAACATCACTGTTTCACACAGAACATCACTGTTTCACACAGAACATCACTGTTTCACACAGAACATCACTGTTTCACACAGAACATCATTGTTTCACACAGAACATCACTGTTTCACACAGAACAACACCGTTTCACACAGAACAACACTGTTTCACACAGGACATCACTGTTTCACACAGAACAACACCGTTTCACACAGAACAACACTGTTTCACACAGAACATCACTGTTTCACACAGAACATCACTGTTTCACACAGAACAACACCGTTTCACACAGAACATCACTGTTTCACACAGAACAACACTGTTTCACACAGAGCATCACTGTTTCACACAGAACAACACTGTTTCACACAGAACATCACTGTTTCACACAGAACAACACTGTTTCACACAGAACAACACTGTTTCACACAGAACAACACTGTTTCACACAGAACATCACTGTTTCATACAGAACATCACTGTTTCACACAGAACATCACTGTTTCACACAGAACATCACTGTTTCACACAGAACAACACCGTTTCACACAGAACAACACTGTTTCACACAGAACAACACTGTTTCACACAGAACAACACTGTTTCACACAGAACAACACTGTTTCACACAGAACAACACTGTTTCACACAGAACATCACTGTTTCATACAGAACATCACTGTTTCACACAGAACAACACTGTTTCACACAGAACAACACTGTTTCACACAGAACAACACTGTTTCACACAGAACATCACTGTTTCACACAGAACAACACCGTTTCATACAGAACATCACTGTTTCACACAGAACAACACCGTTTCATACAGAACATCACTGTTTCACACAGAACAACACTGTTTCACACAGAACATCACTGTTTCACACAGAACAACACTGTTTCACACAGAACATCACTGTTTCACACAGAACATCACTGTTTCACACAGAACATCACTGTTTCACACAGAACAACACTGTTTCACACAGAACATCACTGTTTCACACAGAACATCACTGTTTCACACAGAACAACACTGTTTCACACAGAACATCACTGTTTCACACAGAACATCACTGTTTCACACAGAACATCACTGTTTCACACAGAACAACACAGTTTCATACAGAACAACACCGTTTCATACAGAACAACACCGTTTCATACAGAACAACACCGTTTCATACAGAACATCACTGTATCACACAGAACAACACTGTATCACACAGAACAACACTGTTTCACACAGAACATCACTGTTTCACACAGAACATCACTGTTTCACACAGAACAACACTGTTTCACACAGAACATCACTGTTTCACACAGAACATCACTGTTTCACACAGAACATCACTGTTTCACACAGAACAACACAGTTTCATACAGAACAACACCGTTTCATACAGAACAACACCGTTTCATACAGAACATCACTGTATCACACAGAACAACACTGTATCACACAGAACAACACTGTTTCATACAGAAAATCACTGTTTCATAACGTTAACGTTGATTATCCATGCATGCAGAGACCAGCACTCTGGGTTACATACGTAACCGAGACTTTCTTCGACTAATGGTGTGCTAACCATAAGGGCAAAAAATAATTAAGGGTTAAATGACATGGAATTACTAGTACTCCTGTCATTTGAAAACTGTTCTCTACACTTGTATTTAAACAATAATTAGTCACTATCTGACAAATTTCTTTTCATGTTTTCTTCTTGAAGAAATGAAGGAGCACATGACGCATCGCAGATCAGCGAACTTCGTTGCTGGTCTTGTATTTAATCTTCAGTGCAATAGAAACAGTCAGAATGGGAGTGTGAGCTGGAGTCGTGTTCCCAGTCAGAGCTTGGGAAATATCACTGGAATAACCATTAAGGACAACATGCTGTGGTTCCTTCCAGCAGAGCTCGTCCACAGCGGAGAGTACTCATGTTTCAGCAGGTATTGCTTCAGTTCACTGCGTTTATATTGAGTTGGGTTTGACACGTGAATACTGAAGCCCACTTGTTTATCCACAAACCATGTTGTTTTTTCCTGCTAAGGTCCATTTAAAATGTTAGTAAAGTTGAAAATGCTCTTTTGGTCATTCAAAATGGAACTGAGTTATTTTGACACTCTCTTGGCATTAACAATTCTTTTTTTAAATGAAAATGAAATGGGCGAATGATCAGGGTTCTTTATCAAATATCCAACTCTTCTTTCTAACGTAGTGAAGGATTCATCAGAAGAATCTTACACTAGAACCGCCACGGGGTAAAATTTATTCATGGCTGTTTTTCGAACGTACATAACAGCTTTTCACTAAAATCTCCCTGTCAATGACTTTACTAAAATTGGGTTATTTACAATTCCCCTCAAACAGCAACATAGTGTCCGCCCAGATCCGGGCCACATCCGTTACATGTGGATTCAACGCATACCAGATGTGGGTTGGATCAGGGTCGACACTATGTTGCTGTCTGGGCCTGTTGTTAAATTTTTTTTTTTGATAAAACCAGATTAAAATATACCTTAAACCGCCAGCAGGTCAAATGAACCTATATAATGCCTTTATTTTTTCACGCTGTGTTTGGGCAACGTGTAGGGTTACTGTAAACAGTCACACAACACACGTT
>NC_136882.1:41302532-41353901 GCF_949152265.1 Phoxinus phoxinus
AAACTACCAAATCACTTCATACATGTCTCAAATCAGCATATTCTTCCATAACGCTAGCACAGGTTGACAGCCAACAAACACACTCTATCACGCACAAAACAATGACCTAAAAAACACTAACAACAGGAGCATTATACAATGTTTTATTCTGTAAATTAAGGACACCTCTCTACTGTTTAGAATTCATTGCAATAGATGTGACTGGAATCGAATCAGATATGATGCAGTATGCTTCAATGTATAGTTTTTTTTGCACTGAGTAATTCCAAAATACAAGAATTTGTATACACAGCATCCACCGATACAGATACAATCAGCTGTGGTTGGTCCAATTGTCCAATTGTTTTTATAGCATTTAATTTTTAGATTCAAAATATTTTTCATGACAATATTACGGTAGAAATGTAGCAAATTGCTGTCTTATTCAGTTTTGTATTATGTTATTGTTTTGAACTTAAGTTTAACAATTTTGAAAACAGTATGTAAGCATGTGCAGATTGGCCTGTAGGTACACAGAGTTTTGGCGGTTGTTGTGTCGAAGTGAGAAAAGAGTTCATGTAATTTGAAAGATGTAGTCATTGAATGATGAATGATAAATGATCCACAGTTTAGCCCACATAGACTTCTGTTGTGCTCACTGTGTGAAGAGTTTTGAAAAAGTGACCTAAGCATTGAGAAATGTGTCCTAGCGACTGTAAAAAACTGTAACATATTTAATATTGGGGGTATCCAAGTTATTGTTTTTATTTTTTTTCAATTTGTTTTTTTTTAGTAACGCAATAGTTACATTCCCTGGTAATTAGTTACTTTTGTAATGATCTAACTAAATTAATAACTCAGTTACTTTTTGTGAGAAGTAACTAGTAACTATAACCTGAAAAAAAAATATTTCCGATCTTTGATGTTATTTTATTTTATTTTTTAAAATAATTAACCCAAGTTTATTGGTGGTGTTCTCTTATATTCACATTATAAATTATATAACTAAAATTAATAATTAATCAGGTGAAACTGTGCGCTTGAATTTGTCGTTGCATCATACTATAATATTACACCACCCAAATTATGTATTTATTTCCTTCTAATTCTCGTTGTCATTGCAGGCTGGTTTAGCCTATATTCACCATTAAAAAATGTTTTAGCCTGATGCTTAAAATAGCCTTGAACATAAAACAACTGGACAAAAACATAGTTGATGACTAAAAACAATAATTTCATGACTCTAGACTTTACTTTGTGAAATCAATAGCATATTAAGTTTTTTTTTTCTACATTTACATTTAGTTATTTAGCAGACGCTTTTATCCAAAGCGACTTACAACTGAGGACTAACAGCAAACGAGTCATCGTGAAGAGGCAAAAATAACGCAAGAAGTGCTCAAAATACAAAGTTCTGGCATTGCTCAGAGTAGCATAAGCCAAAAACAAGGGAGGATTAAAGAGAAGGGTTTTTTGTTATTTTTTATTTTATTTATTTTTTATGTCAAGTGCTCACGGAAGAGATGAGTTTTCAGTTGTCTTTTGAATGTGGTCAGGGATTCTGCATTCCGGACGAGGGTAGGGAGATCATTCCACCAGCAAGGAACCGTGAATGAGAATGTTCTGGAGAGTGATTCTGTGGCTCTCTGTGAAGGTACCACGAGCCGTCGCTCATTCACCGATCGCAGGCTTCTGGTAGGGATGTAGACTCGTAGGAGCGAGTGAAAGTAGGAGGGAGCTGAGCCTGTGGTCGTTCTGTAAGCAAGCGTCAATGCCTTGAACTTGATGCGAGCAGCGAGTGGTAGCCAGTGCAGAGAGGTGAACAGAGGAGTGACGTGGGCCCTTTTGGGCTCGTTGAAGACAAGACGGGCTGCAGCATTCTGGATCATTTGTAGAGGTTTAGTTGCACATGATGGAAGACCAGCCAGAAGAGCATTGCAGTAATCAAGCCTAGAGATAACCAAGGCCTGGGCGAGAAGTTGTGTTGCATGCTCAGTTAGGAAGGGCCTGATCTTCCTGATGTTGTGCAGTGCAAACCTGCATGATCGAGCTGTCTTTGTGATGTGGTCTGTGAAGGTCAGATGCTCATCAAATGTTACTCCAAGGTTTCTGACCGACCTTGATGGGGTGATTAAAGTTGAACCTAGCTGGATAGTGAAGTCGTGCTGTAGAGACGGATTGGCAGGGAGGACGAGAAGCTCAGTCTTTGCCAGGTTGAGCTGCAGATGATGTTCCTTCATCCATGCCGAGATGTCCGCCAGGCAGCTTGAGATACGAGCAGCTACTGTGGGATCATCAGGTGGAAATGAGAGGTAGAGCTGGGTGTCATCAGCATAGCAATGGTAAGAGAAGCCATGTGCCTGTATGATGGGTCCCAGTGATGTGGTGTAAATGGAAAAGAGGAGCGGTCCAAGAACTGAACCCTGAGGAACCCCTGTAGTCAGTTGATGTGCTTTGGATACCTCGCCACTCCATGCGACCCTGAAGGACCTACCTGTGAGATAGGACTCAAACCAGTGGAGAGGAGTTCCTGTGATGCCCAGTGATGAGAGGGTGGACAGGAGGATCTGATGATTCACAGTGTCGAAGGCAGCAGACAGATCCAGGAGAATGAGAACTGATGATTTGGAGGCAGCTTTTGCGATCCGCAGGGCTTCTGTGACTGACAGCAATGCAGTCTCGGTTGAATGCCCTTTCTTGAAGCCAGATTGGTTTACATCTAGTTGGTTGGTCAGAGAGAGGAAAGATGATACTTGGTTGAAGGCAACTCGTTCAAGTGTTTTCGCAATGAATGGTAGGAGAGAGACAGGTCTGTAATTCTCTGAGAGTGATGTGTTTAATGTGGGTTTCTTAAGCAGTGGAGTTACCCGAGCCTGCTTGAATGCTGTAGGAAAAGTGCCAGTGTGGAGGGATGAGTTGATGATGTGTGTGAGTGCTGGTAGAAGTGTGGGATAGATGGCTTGTAGAAGGTGTGAGGGGATGGGGTCTAGAGGGCAGGTGGTGGGGTGACTGGAGAGGAGAAGTTTAGATATTTCTTCCTCGGTTAGTGGAGAGAATGAGGAGAGAAGGTGTTTGGGAGTGGGAGGGGTTGGACTGGGTTCCTGTGTGTGTGGAGTTGAGAACTGACTGCTGATAGTTGTTGTTTTGTTGGTGAAGATGTTAGCAAAGTCATCAGCAGTTAAAGAGGAGGTGGGTGGTGGTGGAGGTGGACAGAGTAGAGAGTTGAATGTCTTGAAAAGTGTTCGTGTGTTAGCAGTGCTGTTGATCTTGTTGTGGAAATAAGAAGATTTTGCAGCATGAACATCAACAGAAAAGGAAGAGAGCAGAGATTGATACATACTAAGGTCAGTTGTGTCTTTTGATTTGCGCCATTTCCTCTCTGTTGCCCTGAGTTTGGTCCGGTGTTCACGAAGAACCTCAGATAACCAGGGGTTAGAGGGAGTAGTACATGCTGGCCTGGAGGAGATAGGGCAGATATTGTCTAAAGAAGAAGTTAGAGTGGAGCATAAAGTATCTGTTGCGGTATTAACATCCAGAGATGAGAAGTGTGAGTGTGAGGGAAGAGAAGATGACACAGCAGAGGAGAGATGGGAGGGAGAGAGTGAGCGCAGGTTTCGTCTGAAAGTAGCTGGTAGGGGGGTTGGTGGAGCAAGGGTAGTGAGTTGAAGATTGAAAGTAATGAGGAAATGATCAGAAACGTGGAGAGGTTTCACCAAAGTGTTGTCTGTGATGCAGTTGCGTGTGTAAACCAGGTCTAGTTGGTTGCCTGATTTGTGAGTACCTGTGGTGATGAGCCGTTTGAGATCGAATGAGGCTAGGAGAGAGATGAAGTCTGTTGCATGCGGCTTCTCTAGATGAATGTTGAAATCACCAAAGACGACAAGTGGGGTGCCATCCTCAGGGAAAGAAGACAGCAGCACATCCAACTCCTCTACAAAGCTTCCCAGTTGACCTGGGGGGCGATATATGACTACAATATGGATCTTAATGGGAGTTGTAAGTGTAATATAGGGCCCTATGATTTCCGCGATCGCGGAAACGCGGACGGAATCGCGGAATTGGCCAATTAACGCGGAATCTAGTGTTAACACGGAATTTCGCAGAATTTACATATTTTTAATGAAATTCTGTAGTACCGGTACCCACCGTACGCACTAATAGGCTCCGCTGCTTTCAGTCGCTTCCGTGTTTAAGCCCAGGGCTTTAGACTACTAGGATCACTGTAGCCGATACCACTAATATATATATATATATAGTGTCTGTTTATATTAAACTGCAAAAAGACTATTTAAAAATTAATCCTGCATGTTCTGCTTGTCTCTGAATGGCGCAGACGCGCGGTTTCATTTTACCTCACACACACACACACTGAAGCACGCGTGATGCTCGCGCTGTTTTCAGTCTCTGCTGCCTCACGATATAATGAGGACATGATGAAATTAATCTCCAGAGCCGCTCTGAGAGTCACTCCATGAAAACTTTACGGTTTAATTTGAGAAAAACTATTGTCATATCATAGACACACAGACACAGAAACAGAAACTCAAAAGGTATTCTCGGCAACCCGTCAAAATAAGTTTGACAGAAATAATTATATTAGGCTACTGCATGTTGTACAGTAATGTGTGCATAGAAGGTTGCTTATTTTTCACTTGATCTTTTTATAAGCAATATACGTTTAAACAGCATGTAACCTTCAATGCCTATATCTATTATTTACTTATGATTATAATTTATGATACGTCAAAAATAATAAAGTCATTGAATTTTATTTTTATTTTATTTTTTTAAATAGAAAAAATAGTTCCAACAGATTTTGCTGTGGTACCGAAATTGGTACCGAGAACCGTAAAAGGTATCGGTACCAACTACTGTAATTTTGGTATCGTAACATCCCTAATTACCTAAATAAATTTAAGGTCATTCCTATTTTATTTGTGTACATTTTAATCATTAACATTAAAAGCACACTCTTTTTACGACTAAAATGACAGTAAAGGGTAAAAAAAATGAATTCCCAAAAATTAAAACGGAATTTGGGAAAAAATAAAACGGAATTTGGGAAAAAATTAAACGGATTTCATAGGGCCCTAGTAATAGCATGATATTCAAACGAGTAGTTATTGCAGAGAGAGGAGAGGGTTGAGTATTTCCAATTGTTAGAAATGAGAAGACCTGTGCCCCCACCCCTCCCAGACTGGCGAGGAGTGTGAGAGAAAGAGAAGTTGATTGAGAGAGCAGCAGGGGTTGCTGAGTCTTCTGGACGAATCCAGGTCTCAGTCAAGCCTAAAATATTAAGAGTAGAGTGAGATGCAAAGGCTGGAATGAAGTCAGCTTTGTTGACTGCTGACTGACAATTCCATAGACCCACAGAAAGAGAGAGAGGTGTGTGTGAGGATGAGAGGATGTGACGCAGATTAGCAGTATTGCGCTGCCTTCTGTGCGTGATGAGAGAGCGCCGTCGAGAGACAACAGGAATGTATTGAAAGCACATATTTAGTAGGGAAATACTATACCAGTGTGCAAGGAAGAGGGAGAATAGGATACTTAAGTGCCTTGCAGGTGTCCTTGCTCGGTGGAGTCGCGTAGGTAGAGTCGATGGTCTTTACCCGAGTCGGTCTTCACACGAGGAGAGCTGAACGCTTCCGCTGACGCTTGCGCGACAGCGCGCACACTACAGAAATATAGTGCTTTCAAACACCTGAGTGAGGACAGCTGCCTCTCCAAGCAATTAACACAGCCAAAGCAAATAATCCGAAAATGGGAGAAAATCGAAACTGCCTGTTTGGACAGCTACACTTAAGTGCTATAAAATTTAAACTGTCATCTTTTTTTTAGTCATGTTTATGGGTAAATTTTAACCATTGGTGGTTTTATGTATACAACGTCCCTGGTGGTTCTAGTGCTAAACCAAATATTGAGAACTGAGAATTATCAAATAAAAATCAAGGTGTAGAGTGTAAAGATGCAAACATAAAATAAAAACACCTTTGTACTGGCATTGTATGTTTTGTGTTCAGAATTCCATATTGGCTGTTCTTTCATCCCAACGGTTGTTCTTCTTGTGTTCTATACGGCAGAAATGGCAATGAAACCCAGGAAATGATATTTGAGGTCTCCGTTCAGAATGTAACATGCCCCCTTATGAACAGACAAGACGACGTAAAGAGCACAAAGGAAGTCAAATGTTTCCTTCCTCATGTCTTTGAGTTAGACCCTGGAGCTCAAGTGAGCTGGCGAAAGGTAAGACATGACTGCAGAACCATAAGTGACACACATATTCACACTACAGGTTAATACGGTTGTAACACAGTTTCCTGACCGGACACGCCGCATTGCAATTTCTTTTTTTAGAAACGGTTTCTATTTCTGCAATGGCATACAAAGTATGACAATGATTATCTCAGGTTCAGATTATGTGCTTTATTTACTGTTAAAAGTGTCTAATGTAAGATTGAATATCATTTATAGCTGTACTGAAAGCAACAATACATAATTCACCTCAGATCTTGGAAATAAATGAAAAGAAACAAGAACATTCAAACTGTGAACAAACAAGTGTATTCTATGACAGACTGTTTACAATAATCTAGCCTTGAGGTCATGAACGCATTAACTAATTGTTCCGCATTTTTCAATGAGAGCATATGGCGTAATTTAGATATATTTTTAAGATGGAAAAATTCGGTTTTACAGATCTGGTACTATGGTACGGTCTAAATCCGGACTGAAAATCCTCGCAGATATCATTTCTTTCAAGAAAGGAACACAGTTGTGAGGATACTGCTTTTTCTAATATCTTTGACAGAAAAGGCAGATTCGAGATCAGCCTGTAATTGACTAGTTCTGTAGGATCAAGTTGCGCTTTTTTAACAAGCGGTTTAATCATAGCTAGCTTAAAGGATTTTGGTACGTATCCTAGAGACAAAGATGAATGAATGATATTAAGAAGAGGATCTATGACATCTGGAAGCATCTCTTTCAGCAGCTTAGTCGGTATAGGGTCTAACATGCACGTTGTCGATTTAGATGATTTGACGAGTTTGCAAAATTCTTCCTCTATATATTCTATTATATAGAATATTATATAGAATATCTTCCTCTATCTATTCTTCCTATAGCAATGAATGAATCAAATTTTCCCTCAGGGAGACTACAATGCACTTCCTGATGCGATACTGTATTAGACGGTTGCATAGTTATAATTTTGTCCCTGATATTATCGATCTTATGAGTGAAGAAGTTCATAAAGTCATTACTGATGTGTTGCTTGGAAACTTCTGGGCTTGAAGCTTTCTTTTTCGTTAGTTTAGCCACTGTTTCAAATAAATACCTAGGATTATGTTTATTTTCTTCTAGGGCTGTCAAAAAATTAAAATATTTAATCGCGATTAATCGCACAATTTTATCTATTCTAAATATCTCTTGATTTCTTTTTGTCCCATTTTTTTTTTCTTCTAATTTTAATGCTCTTATCAACATGGCAAAGTGGATCGGCTTGCTTTGTGCAAATGTTTTTATTGAAAACAACATTGGCATATACTGTTCAATTTCACACTAAAATTCTCACTTGGAGCAAATAATCTCTCACACAATGTAACACTGTCCATCAATAAAAGGGTGAAAGAAATACTGACGAGGTAACATTACTGATATTGACAAGTGGGCGTAGAAACGTATCAGCGGTGTGTGTGTGTGTGTGTGCTTGACTATCAAGTGGTATTTAGACTGGACGTGCTGCGATGAAAGCTCAGTTTACAATGACAAAACACACAGGTCACTTTGGTATTGTCAATTTAACCATTTGGCAACTTTTTAAAAGTAAACTTTCCATTCAGAATCTTATTGGCATCCATTTCGGCGTCTCATCATTCATCCACCCAAAACGTAACGTTAAAGCGGGTCGCACACCGGACGAGAAGCGCAGCGCCTCGTATTTAAAATTCAAACACATTATTCTCTATGAGTGTACACACACCGGCGGCGCCGTTCGGCGTTTTTATTGCTGGCCATAAACTGAGAAAGTGCGCATCCGATGTGCGATACGAGTTCTTCTAGACGCGGCTCGGAGCTGCGCTTCTCGTCCACTCTTTGGCCGGTTCGCATCGCAAGCCCAAACAAGTGTGTGCGGCGTGCTGTTGTTTTGTTTCTGGTCTAGCTAGATCCGGTGTGGTGTTGTAGTTTTAATAACGTTACTAGTTGTTGCAAAAGCATGTGAAAAAAAACTTGTGATAAATTTTTTTACGCCGTTAAAATGGGTTTGCATTAACGCCGTTAATAACGCGTTTAACTGACAGCCCTATTTTCTTCTAATAGGGTTGAAAAATAAGCAGATCTAGCAGCTTTTAAAGCCTCTCTGTAAGCAATCGAGCTCTCCTTCCATGAGATGCGAAACACCTCTAGTTTTGTTTTCTTACAGTTGCTTCCAGAGCAAATTACAGTGCTTGACATCGTACTTGCGAGTTCACACACCTCTTTAATATTAATTTTGGTGATCTCCGACTGGCGGAGTCGAACATCATTAGTGCCGACATGAATAATGATCTTAGAGAATTTACGTTTAGCATTAGCCAGCACTTTCAAATTTGCTTTGATGTCAGGCGCTCTGGCTCCCGGCAAACATGTGACTATGGTGGCTGGTGTCTCTATTTTCACGTTCCGTGTAATAGAATCGCCAGTAACTAGGGCACAATCAGAATAATTCTCAGTGGGTGTTTCACTGAGCGGGGCAAATCGATTTGTTATGCTAATCGGAACGGAAAAGTGTTTTTTTTATCACAGTTGGTATCACCAACCATACCGTTCCCACGGCGGTAAAGTATTATTCTGGTTGAGTACCAACTGTACATCCGGTGGTTAATACTACCTTCATCAAAGATAGAAAATGTCAAATAAGTTTTGCAGATGGCAAAACATTGCTTTAATCATCAATATGTTGAGCATTGTGGGTTCTGGAGTTGCATACGTACACGGTCTTCTCTTTTAAAGGATTTACTTTACGTTGGCTGTGCGTGTGTGTACTGTACATACTCATTGTAATCTCTCTGTTCTCCCTCTGTAGAACTGCCTTCCACTTCCACTTTTTTCCACTGGAAAAAACAGTATGGTTTTCCCGGTGGACAGATCAGATGAGATGGTTGGACTCTTTACTTGCTTTGTGAATTTTACTTTTGAAGGGCTGAACTACTCTGCTGCCCAGACTACAAAAATCTACAGCCAGCCTTCAGATTTTGGTAAATGACAATTCAATTCAATTAAAATTATAATTTTTTTAATAACAGGGAGCCAATAATTATGGCCAGCGTGTTTTGGAGAAAAGCATTTATTTCACAATGTGATTTACCCCCCACTTTCAATTATTTTACTTCAATGAGAGGTTAGATGTTTGTGAATTATTTTAATGAAAGATCAAAAGGATAAACAATGCATATTTATTTTTTACAGCCTTTTTTGATCATATTTACCAGGGGTACCATTAATTCAGACTACAACTGTACCTATTTACAATAAGCACTTAATTCAAAAATAACTATTAAATAATAAAATAACTTAGAAAATGCTATCTCATGAAATAAAGAGTGAAAGTCTGGTGGTTGAAAACTTTTGGCAACATTAAATCCAGGAGAGAAGAGCATTCTAGAGAAAGAGCAAGCAGAGAGTTTGAGTTCGAGCACGTGCATGTAATATCCGAGCGAGAGCAGAAGAGCCACGAAACTGTAAATTTAAGAACGTGCGTCCAGTTTACTGTGAGAGTGAAGGAAATACGCCTGTTGAGAGATTTGTACTTGTGCATTACTTGTATGCGCTCTTGACATTTGTCATTTAAAATAACGCTATATAAACGGCCTCAAATAAATATAAAAAGGGGAATATAATAGTGTTTGAAAGCTGCAATAGATTTTTTTATTTGTTCAAATCAATGGAGAATATCTGGTATTTTTCCGTGGGTGCTCAAGCCTCAAACGTTTATGCTGCATCATGATTGGCTGGAGCGTCACACACACACACTGGCCACAGGGCAGAAACGTCCCGAGCAATTCAAGAAGAAAGTAATAAACTACAGCCACTTCTAGTGATGATTGAGAGGCATTATTTTTGTATGAGTCTGTCCCTTTACTTAAAAAAAAAATCCTGCATAGTTTCAAAATCCTTTAACTTGATATAGTTAAATAATTAAGAACCTGAAATAAGAAGTGCGTGCCCTAATAACATCCACACACCGTAGACGGCAGTTCAGCGCTGATGGAGAGACTCTGATGGATGATGTGATGAATGTTTCTCTGTGTGTAACAGTGGTGACGAAGCCTAAAATCATCTACCCAAAGCAAGAAACACACACCGTAACACTAGGTGAGTGACGGCGATGACACGCTTAAATGTTTTGTTGCTGTACGTGTCAATTCGTCAATCCCAATAGTACTTGTATTGTTTTAACTCGAGGCCATTTATGTGTTTTTGTGATCTGCAAAAAAAGTATGCAAACATATTAGCATTTAGGAATGATCTCTTTTCATTCATGAGTGTGAATTTGAATCGAATTTGTAAAAAAAACACAGCATATTAAATTGAATTTTTAATTAGAATGACACGAAGACGAGTTTATTGAATTGCAATATAAAGAAAAGTCATGAAACCGAAACATTTTGAAAAGTGCAATAATATTCATGTGACCGCAGGTGAAAGTTTCAAGCTGAGCTGCAAAGCTCTTGTTGGGAAGAACGACATGGAAGAAACTGACATATTCTGGACGAGTGACTGTGAATGTCTCAATCTGAGCTACGAGAGCTCCACGTAAGGACAAAAGATACTTTGCTCTTTATATAATGAGAGAGTGTTTTGTGTATGATGTGACCAACCACTTTGTTTTTGCATGTCTTGTTTTTCCAGCATTAAGGAGAGCGAGCAGCTGTACAAACTTTCTGTTTTATCCATCTCAGAAGTCAAAGATGAATATCTGAACACTGATCTCACATGTCTCGTTCAACACCCTGCAGGTTCAGATTTTGGAACAGTCCGGCTTATCCAAGGTCAGCTCTGAGTTACATTGGACAATACTTTTGATTATGTCCCCTTTTCCAACTTGTTCCTTCTCTTTTTCTCTCAGCTAGTCAGAAGGAGCGTCATTATTGGATCGGCCTCGGTCTGGTGGCTCTGGTCACGTTACTGGGCGCTGTGGCGTTCCTCTTCAGAGTCGATCTGGTTCTGGTTTATAGGGATGTTTGCTCGTCTTCTGCCGTATGCAGCGGTACGTCTTTACCTCAGATTTGTACCGACTGTTTTCTGTAGAGATGCTTTCAATTACATGTCAGTGGTTTTGTTTTTTTGGAAAAACATTATTTTCATGACAATTAAGCACATTTAAAAATTCTCATTATCATAATGCATTTGAATGTTTTTTTTAAACTCCTGTTCTTGTTATATTCTCGTAAGAATCTCATTACTATAATACAGCATTTTTTATCAGCCTAAATATCAGTCAAGTCAAGTCACCTTCATTTATTTAACGCTTTTAAAAATATAGTCAAGTCAAGTCACATTTATTTATATAGGGCCTTTTATAATACAGAGTGTTTCAAAGCAGCTTTACAGACATAACAGAAAAATAATGCAACAAAGTTTATTTCCAGAAGAAAATAGCATCACAGTCCAGCTTAAGTAAGTTCAGTGATGTTTAATTTTTGTTGTCATTTTTTTTTTTATTTAGTTAATTTATATATATATATAGCCACTCTAGAGAAAACCGTGATGTCATCGTCAAGCTCAGATCAGTTCTCATATAATGGTGTCAATGCAGGCAGATCAATAATATTGTTGAATATTAAAATAAATGTTAAATTTCATATCTCCAACTAAGCAAGCCAAAAGCCAATGGCAACAAAGGCGAAAAAGCAAACCAAAACTCTTATCAGGGCAGAATGGAGGGAAAAAAAACACTTGGGAGAAACCAGACTCAGTTCTCCTCTGGCCAATGAACAATCAGTGTATGATTATGATTCAGGCAGGGTTTTATAGGTCAGAAGTCAGATTGGATTGGAACAATCAGAATACTGAGGGCCGTATCCTGGAACGCTGCTGTAAACAGTCTGGTCTAACTGTTCACAAGCTTGCCTTCCGCGACCATCAAAAGGCAATCTTAAGTCCTTGAAGGGTGCGTGCTCTAAATTTTATTCCAACCTCATCAATAAAAATACTGGAAATTCTAAGCAGCTTTTCTCTACAGTAAACAATTTCTTGAAGCCGAAATCATCTTCATCCACTGAAACCACAGTGGAGCGATGCAACAGCTTCATTTTAGATCTAAAGTCAATAACATCTGCTCTTCAATATCTGGCTCTTCCTCCCTGTCTCCACCATCCTCCAACCCCCTGCCCGGGAGATTGCCATTCCTTTTGCACTTCACTGAGGTTCAGCAGAGCCACGTTGAGGAAACCATAAAAAAAATGAATCCGTCCACCTGCACCTTGGATCCCATCCCGACTGTTCTGCTTAAGTCATTCATTCCTATTGTCAGCCCAATCATCACCGAGTTTGTTAATCTCTCTCTCAAAACTGGTTTCGTCCCTGTTGCCCTTAAAGCTGCTGTCATCCGTCCAATACTCAAGAAACAAACCCTAGACCCGGAGATCCTGGGAAATTACAGGCCGATCTCCAACCTCACCTTCCTATCAAAGGTTCTAGAGAAGGAAGCCGCCTCTCAGCTTCACAACCATATAAAACACAACAACATATTTGAGATATTTCAATCAGGCTTTCGTTCGGCTCACAGTACTGAAACAGCTCTACTCAGGGTGTCAAATTACCTTCTTATGGCAGCTGATTCAGGATCACCATCACTGCTCATTCTCCTCGACCTAACAGCGGCATTCGACACAGTGGACCATACCATCCTCCGAGACCGCCTCCACAACACAGTTGGACTGTCGGGAACAGCACTGCAGTGGTTTCAGTCCTACCTTTCTGTCAGGACTGAGCGTGTTATATTGGGAGAATATGAGTCCAGGCTGCTCCCTGTTACATGTGGTGTTCTGCAGGGGTCGGTTCTCGGCCCAATCTTATTCATTCTTTACATGCTTCCCCTCGGTTCTGTCATCAGCAGACATGGACTATCCTTCCATTGTTATGCTGACGACATGCAACTTTATATTAAACTACCCCGAGCCCCTCCACAGCCCTGACACGACTCACCACATGTCTTGAGGAGATAAAGGCATGGATTAAAAGCAACTTCCTCCAGCTGAACTCCAGTAAAACTGAGGCACTACTTGTTGGCACCCCTCATCTGATCCACTCCTCTCCCATATCTCAGTTTATCTTTGACGGCGAGGTCATCACTTTCTCCTCCTCAGTCGTAAACCTAGGGGTTCGGTTTGACCCGCAGCTGACCTTCAATGACCATATTAAACACATTTGCAAAACCTTCTTCCACCATCTTCAAAATATCTCCAAACTCCGTCCCCTTCTAACTCTTCAAGATGCAGAGAAACTTGTTCATGCCTTTATTTCCACCAGGCTGGACTACTGCAACGGACTCTTCATTGGGATTTCTGGCAGAAATATCCAGAAGCTACAATACATCCAGAATAGCGCTGCCAGAGTCCTAATGAGAGTCCGAAAATATGATCACATAACTCCCATTCTACACTCACTGCCCTGGCTCCTTTCATTCCGGATCGACTACAAAATTCTCCTGCTCACACAAAAATGTTTCACCGGACATGCACCACATGAGTACAAGAATTCATCACTTTGAAATCCTCCCCCCAGCACCCTCAGATCATCAGGCCACCTGCTTCTTCAGGTCCCCACCACCAGGCTTCGTACCATGGGGGACCAAGCTTTCTGTTCAGCTGCACCGCGGCGTTGGAACCACCTCCGGAGTGAGCTGAGAGCAGTGCAGAGCCTGGACACTTTTAAAGCAGAACTGAAGACTTTTTTTTATTCAGAAAGGCTTTTATGTGCTGATTGTTTTTATTATTTTTTAGTTACTGTCATTTTCCTGTGTAGCACTTTGAGATTATTCGGAATGAAAAGTACGTTATAAGTAAAATCTATTATTATTAAATCTATTATTAATACTATCCAGTTCCATCTGGTTGAAGATCGGAGTCATGCTGGCATGGGACGAGTTTGTTGAGGATCAGTGCCAATGGCTGTCGTGTCGATGAGGCCTTCACAATGGAGAGTCTAGTAACACAATCTCTGCTGACACTTCAGGGATGCGTTGTGGTCGTGTCTAGGCACAGCTCCACCATCTGATCTGGATACGGCCCGGATCCGGCTGACTACATCATGAGTTGTGGTCGTGTCTGGGCGCAGGTCCACCATCTGATCTGGATACGGCCCGGATCCGGCTGACTACATCATGAGTTGTGGTCGTGTCTAGGCGCAGGTCCTCCATCTGATCTGGATACGTCCCGGATCCGGCTGACTATATCATGAGTTGTGGTCGTGTCTGGGCGCAGGTCCACCATCTGATCTGGATACTGCCCGGATCCGGCTGACTACATCATGAGTTGTGGTCGTGTCTAGGCGCAGGTCCTCCATCTGATCTGTATACGGCCGGATCCGGCTTACTACATCATGTGTTGTGGTCGTGTCTAGGCGCAGGTCCTCCATCTGGTCTGGATACGGCCCGGATCCGGCTGACTACATCATGAGTTATGGTCGTGTCTAGGCGCAGGTCCACCATCTGATCTGGATACGGCCCGGATCCGGCTGACTACATCATGAGTTGTGGTCGTGTCTAGGCGCAGGTCCACCATCTGATCTGGATACGGCCCGGATCCGGCTGACTACATCATGAGTTGTGGTCGTGTCTGGGCGCAGGTCCACCATCTGATCTGGATACAGCCCGGATCCGGCTGACTACATCATGTGTTGTGGTCGTGTCTGGGCGCAGGTCCTCCATCTGATCTGGATACGGCCCGGATCCGGCTGACTACATCATGTGTTGTGGTCGTGTCTAGACGCAGGTCCTCCATCTGATCTGGATACGGTTGGATCCGGCTGACTACATCATGTGTTGTGGTCGTGTCTAGGCGCAGGTCCTCCATCTGATCTGGATACGGCCCGGATCCGGCTGACTACATCATGTGTTGTGGTCGTGTCTGGGCGCAGGTCCACCATCTGATCTGGATACGGCCCGGATCCGGCTGACTACATCATGAGTTGTGGTCGTGTCTAGGCGCAGGTCCTCCATCTGATCTGGATACGGCCCGGATCCGGCTGACTACATCATGAGTTGTGGTCGTGTCTAGGCGCAGGTCCACCATCTGATCTGGATACGGCCCGGATCCGGCTGACTACATCATGAGTTGTGGTCGTGTCTGGGCGCAGGTCCACCATCTGATCTGGATACGGCCCGGATCCGGCTGACTACATCATGTGTTGTGGTCGTGTCTGGGCGCAGGTCCTCCATCTGATCTGGATACGGCCCGGATCCGGCTGACTACATCATGTGTTGTGGTCGTGTCTAGACGCAGGTCCTCCATCTGATCTGGATACGGTTGGATCCGGCTGACTACATCATGTGTTGTGGTCGTGTCTAGGCGCAGGTCCTCCATCTGATCTGGATACGGCCCGGATCCGGCTGACTACATCATGTGTTGTGGTCGTGTCTAGGCGCAGGTCCTCCACCTGATCTGGATACGGCCCGGATCCGGCTGACTACATCATGTGTTGTGGTCGTGTCTAGGCGCAGGTCCTCCATCTGATCTGGATACGGTTGGATCCGGCTGACTACATCATGAGTTGTGGTCATGTCTAGGTGCAGGTCCTCCATCTGATCTGGATACGGCCCGGATCCGGCTGACTACATCATGAGTTGTGGTCGTGTCTAGGCGCAGGTCCTCCATCTGATCTGGATACGGCCCGGATCCGGCTGACTACATCATGTGTTGTGGTCGTGTCTAGGCGCAGGTCCTCCATCTGATCTGGATACGGCCCGGATCCGGCTGACTACATCATGTGTTGTGGTCGTGTCTAGGCGCAGGTCCTCCATCTGATCTGGATACGGCCCGGATCCGGCTGACTACATCATGTGTTGTGGTCGTGTCTAGGCGCAGGTCCTCCATCTGATCTGGATACGGCCCGGATCCGGCTGACTACATCATGTGTTGTGGTCGTGTCTAGGCGCAGGTCCTCCATCTGATCTGGATACGGCCGGATCCGGCTGACTACATCATGTGTTGTGGTCGTGTCTAGGCGCAGGTCCTCCATCTGATCTGGATACGGCCCGGATCCGGCTGACTACATCATGTGTTGTGGTCGTGTCTAGGCGCAGGTCCTCCATCTGATCTGGATACGGCCCGGATCCGGCTGACTACATCATGAGTTGTGGTCGTGTCTGGGCGCAGGTCCTCCATCTGATGTGGATACGGCCCGGATCCGTGCCGACTACATCATGTGTTGTGGTCGTGTCTAGGCACAGGTCCTCCATCTGATCTGGATACGGCCGGATCCGGCTGGCTACAGTAATCCTTGGATTAAGCAGAAAGACTAACATTAGCATAGATGCCATTCTTCTTATGATGTAACGGTACATTGGGTGTTATACGAAAGTGTTCCCGGTTCCGGCTGACTTAATTTTTGCAGCTTAATAATCATTTAACTGATTTGAATAATAGGAATGTATAATTTTCATGTGTATGCCAGGTTAAAGAGATGTGTTTTTAGTCTATATATAAAGTGTGTCTGCTTCCCGGACAATGGTAGGAAGACTTTTGGTGTTTTGGTGCTAAATAGGAAAAGGATCTACCACCAGCAGTCGATTTTTATATTCTAGGTATTATTAACTGGCCAGTGCTTTGAGATCACAATAGATGTGAAAGACTATAATGCGTTAAGAGCTCGCTCAAGTACTGCGGAGCTAACCCATTTATTGCTTTGTTAGGGTTAACCCTAACCCTGAGTGATCAGCAATATTTAAAAATTTAGATCAGAGCTCAGAATGTCTTTAAATGCCAATCCCAATGCATCTTTTTCTATTCTACATGTATATTAAAATCACCACAATTAGTACTTTATCTGCAGCCAGTACTAACTCTGATAGAAAATCAGCAATTTATTTGATAAAGTCTGTATGGTGCCCCCTGGTGGCCTGCATACAGTAGCCAGCACAAATCTCAAACATGATTTATCATTTACACTAGATAGTGCTACATTAAGCATCAACACAAGTATTATATTTGAAACAAGACTGCTCAGTAATTCTGAAGATATTACTATAAATTACCGCAAACCAGGTAAATAATAGTACCATTAAGTATGTTAAAATGTACATAATTTTTTTTCAAATCATTGTTTTTTATTGTCATCACAGTAATGTGAATAAAATGAACTGTGAAAAATAGTCTTGATAGTAGTCCCATTGCCATCTTTAAGGAGTATTATTAGTTTTAAAAGTTATTAGTTAATGGATTGTTCGATTCAAGCATGTATCAGATACGACAGAAAGGGACCTGATTCTCTGACCTGAATCACAATCAGCACAGTGACAAAAACTGCATAGCACTGCTTTTTCATCATTATTAATTATCAAATTATAATTATATCGTCATTTTATTGTGTATTGATTATTCTTATGCTTCATTTAAGATGGAAAGTCATATGATGCGTATGTGAGTTATCTCCATGGTGACCAACTCATCTCATCTTCCGCAATGACCTTTGGCCTGCATTTCCTTCCTGAAGTGCTTGAAGATCTTTATGGTTATAAACTGTTCATCAGTGGTCGTGATGAACTTCCTGGCGAAGGTAAACATCCTGTCCCATGCACAGCAACTGGGTCCGCTCGGTTTATAGCTAAAAATATGTATTTCAAACATTTTCAGCCTTTAGACAGTATGAATGTCTATTTATGTATTTGCTCTGAAATAACTTGATTTCTCCCCCCCATGATTCCCTGAATCATTTCATCAATGAGTCATTCAAATTGTTTAATGTAAGAAGTATAGTACAATAACATCCTGTTCAAATTATGAATGTATGTTTTCACAACGTTTTTCACTAAATGGAAAATATGATTATTTAAATAAATTAAATAGATGCAAATAGTTAATCATAAACTATGCCATGATTTTTTTTTTGTCATAATTCGGACTCTTTTTATTATGCATGACTGACAAATATGAATTTCGTTAAGTTGATTTAAATATTTTTAATCCAAATAGATAGATATTTTATATGCAAATAAAATACACAGATCTTAAATTTAGACCTAAATATTTTTTAGTGTATATTGTAGTGTAATCCTGCTAAAAACCAAACGTTTGACACTAATCGAGTCTCTTTTTCAGCGGTGCATGAAGTCATTGCTGACAGAATGAGCCGAAGTCGAAGGCTGATCATTGTTCTTACATCACAGTCTCAAACCGATGCCACCAAGAAATCCCTGATATCAGACGATGCTGTGCGACTGGAAGAATCGTCCTGTGCCCAGATGTGTGCGGCGTACGAGCAGCGAGTGGGTCTGTATGATGCTCTGGTGAAGCAGGGTCTGAAGGTCCTCCTGGTGCAGGTGGAGGACGGTGTTGAAGAAGCTTCACTGCCCGAGTCTCTGCGCTTCATCCACCGCACCAAAGGCATCCTCAGGTGGAGGCAGAACGCCAGTGATCGTGCAAACAGAAGGTTCTGGAAATACGTGCGTTACCACATGCCTCCGGCTCAAAGGCAGTAAATACAGCATGTTGAACTAGTGCAGCTGCAAGTCTGGGCTCGGTTTTACACACAGGGCATAGATTAAGCCAGGATTAGGCTTTAGTTCAATTAGGGCATTTAAGTCGATTTTATAAACTTGCCTTAGCAAAAACATTACTGGTGTGAATCTAGAGACAAAACAATGGCACTGACATCTTTAATATATGCTTTTAGTTAAAACAGCTCAAACATTAATTTTAGTCTGGGACTAGATTAAACCTCGTTTGTGAAAACCTTGACAGTGTTTATAGTTGTTTGAGCAACAGCTAGTCCTTTCTATTCTTTTTATTAATTTGTTTGTTTGTTTTTATTTTTCCTTTATTTTTTGTTGGTTATGATAATTGTTTTTTTCTTCTAAAATGTTTATAATAAATAGTCAGCTTTTACATTTTCTACAGTTCATGTCAGACAAATTTCTGTTCATTCTTTTTTTTTTGTGGAGAATATTAAAAACAACAATGCAACAAAAACAATCTCAGATTTTTTTCGTCGGAATTCATGTCATAGCATGTCAAAGTTGCTTGCCAATTGAATTTTTTACAATTATTTGGTGACATAATTGTTTATTGTAATTTTTATTATATTAATAAAAAGTAACTATTCCATTTTTTGAAAGCAGTAAGTATTTTAGTGATTTAATTCTTAAATTATACGTTTATCTCTGTAAAGCAGCTTTGAAACAATCTACATTGTTAAAAGCGCTATATAAATGAAGATGACTTGACTTGACTTGAACAGTTTAAACTGCTGTTTGTTACACAATATTACACACAGAACTTGGAGAATGACTCCATGATATTATATCCAGGATTCAGCTACAATTAGACATACAACTTCTTCCAGTTCGGTTAGTGTTACCATTTCTGATAAACATGGACGGGGTACAGTTCAAACATCCATGCAATCTTATTCCTAAATACAGTGATTCTCCTGTGTCTATTGAACCTTTAACAAAATCTCAGTGAATATTCAGACCTGACCTCTGACCCAGAGAGAGCATTTTGTAACAGACGGTTATATCTTAAACTCTGAGGTAAAACATCAGGACACGCAAACAGCTCCGTTACATCGTTTCTTTTAGTAGGATGAAAATAATCGTATTTAAATTGTGAATAAATTATATACAGAAAGCGATCAAAGAACAATCTTTCCACACAGGGCGAGTTTATCTGGACACTTGCCAAACTCGTTATGAAATCAATGACACGGTTACACTGCACATGAAGCTCTTACTGTACTTACATCATCGTGTTTGCATTGGAGAAAGCAGAGCGAGTGCAGAAACTGCGTTGCAATGATATCTTCATTCTCGCGATCAACAACAGACTGTCATCTCAATGCTCATCACGGCAACATTTTATGTGATGGGAATAGATCTAAATACTTTAAAAACTTCTGACGATTTGTTAATCTCGATAGCTGTAATAGTAAAAACGTATAATAGCTGTAGTAAAAGTATTCGAGAGAGTTTCACATGTAATAAGTAGCTATCTCATAGGCAAGCATGTCAGCCAATCACAGCAGTGGCCGGTTACACTGAAGACTCACACAGACACGCCCCTTCAAACAGAGCGTTCAAATCAGGGGCTAAAATTAGTCTAGGAAAAATGCCTTTTATTTCTAAATTATGAAAAATTTTAATCTACAACACATAGTAACATTATAAGGGCTACCCAGGACACATTATAAAATAATAAAATAACCCCTATGTCATGGGACCTTTAAAAGTTTTTTCTTGTTATGTTGCTCATTTTGTATTTAACTGCGTTATAGTACAGAACTTGTTTTTTAAATTGGTTTTGATTTTACTATGTTATTTATTCATTCAAAGTCTATTCAGTCTTTTTTATTGATCGCAGTCTTTTCAATCAGTGATCACTTTTTGCACTTTCATCTTTGGCACTATTTCAGAAGCCTCAGCTCTCATGTGAATGCCTGGGTGAATTCACCTTTATTTGAACAGCGCTTTATACAGATTGTTTCAAAGCATCTTTACAGTAATAACAGGAAAACTAGTTAGAGCTCCTCCCTAAATTAGTTGGTGAACCGTTTGTTTATTTAAGGTCGTGGGGCCTATACCATGAAGCCGGTTTAGGTGGCTAGCCAGCTATGTTTCAGCTTAGTTTCCGCCAACCCGGGGTTTTAGGTACTATGAAAGTAGTTCGGCTGTAAGCGGTGTTCGTCGCCATGGTATCTTATGCTGCACGGCTAACCTGCTCCGGGGAAGGTTATGCTCTGGATTCTAGATCGCAGACTGAAGTTTGACCAATCAGCTGTGAGCAAAGAAACATATAGGTGACGTAACTAATTCCCAGTGTCTGTTGCACTTTTCTTCCAAATCCTGTGGACATCTCAGCGCAAATTGTTAGACGAGCACATCGTAGAGAAAGAGTTTTTAGCCAGACAAAATCCCCTTTCCTTTCCTGATAGTTACTTGTATAAAATATACAGATTTTCCGCGGAACCAATATCTTATCTTTGCGAACTTCTTGAGCCGCACATGAAGAATTTGATATTGTTGCCTTACCTTCTGGCTTGCTTAGTTGGGGACATTTAATATTCAACAATATTATAGATCTGCCTTAAAGGTGGACGATGATGAAATTGTTTTTTGTATTATTTTCATGTTATCACTGTGAAGCTGCTTTGGTACAATCTGTATTGTAAAAAGCGCTATATAAATAAAGGTGACTTGACTTGACTTGACATGTCGAATCCATGCACTTACTGGAGGCTACCGCAAATTATTGCATTGCGTTTTTTTGCAAATGGTACATACTTGCACGGTCGGTGATGCACAGGACTTAGGGGAAAACACGGTTTGTCGAACGATTCGCAAGGTGGTCCTCGCTCTGCAGGAGTAAATTAATAGTTTCATTAATAGTGTTCCCCGGACATTTATCGACCATGTCCATAAAAGAGGGCTTTTATAAAATTGCCGGTAAGATATATTGATAGGGTGACATCACATGAACAAATTTTTTTTCTTTCAAAAAGCAAATTTCACAAATGTACTACAGTACATGTTAAGAATTATTTTAAAACTTTTTTATTATTATTCGGTTGATCTTATGATAGGATTCCCTATCGGTCATTGGAGCAATAGCCTGCACACATTTGCAATCTCCACTTCTCTAGGAGAACATTAGGCAGATTATGTTAATAGAAAGTCCTTTCACACCCTTAATGTTCAGGTAGAGATGATGTGAACATGTGAAATGATTATTTTCTGTGAGATGAATCTTTAAATTAATAGTAACATTAACAGATATAACAATGATATACTTTCTGTTGTGTCAGCACTTTGAGGAAAGCAAGCTAAATTTGGTACAGTACAGAGTGAAGTTAGAGATGACCTTTGGCATCCTAAAGGCATTTTTCAACTGTCTTCGGTGCTTAAGAGTCACCAGAGCAGGCATCACAGATAGTGTCTGCATGTGCCATTCTGCACAATATAGCCACCATTAGAAGGGAGCGAGAACCACCACAAAACCAGCTTCTCCCCGATGAAACTGACCCGATCCCACTTGACCACCCAGCTGGTGCAGATGTAGATGCAATCACCATACAATATTACACTTAATAAAAGCACATTGAAACTGCAGATAGGTCTCAAACTGTTTAATTGGTTTTGTGGGATGGGAGGGAGAAAGAAAGCAAGAGAAAGTTGCATTAATAAATATTCATGCTAAACTGTTACTTGGTTAAATAAGGTCAAATACTGAGACCAGTTTAATCCAGCTGTTTTTTTGAGCATCCTCAGCTCACAGCCAGGCTCCTTTAGTGTGCAGTCTAGCTCTATAATCTCCTTTTGTAAAGGGTCCTGACTGAGTCTGTTTCCTCCTGAAACATAATTCCACCACAAACATGATGGCTAATCAAATCACAAAAGTTCCTTGACTTCCTAAAAACACATGACTGTAATTTATGTCAAGGATTTTAGATCCTTACCTTGCTCACATTTCTTCTGAAGCCTGTTGAGGTAGAGGCTTCAGTTTCTGGGACGGGTTGTGAAAAATCCTACAATAAAAGAGATGTGTAAGGGCCAGTCCCTTTTTTATGCCATACATTCCAATGTTTGCCATAATAAAAAGCCAAGTGCATTCACCTCAGCAACTGTCTCAGAACACAGTGTCTTTATCATTTCCTCCACCCTAATAAATAAAAGTAGGCCAATATAAAGCATAACTGTTGTAAAGTATGTTTCTGGTGTTCTGTCTGCTGCATACTGACCTTTGTGTGGGAGACTCTGTGCATGTGTGCTGGCTTCAACAGGGACACTGCATTTCCCTCTACTGCAGAACATACAGTCAGCCATAGCTAAAACTTAAAAAATATAGTAAAGTATGTCACACATTACTTGCTTAGAGGAGCCAGAACTGCAGGGTCAGATTGTAGCACCTGTAATCCCATCCATAATCGGCCGTCCCTTATTGCTACTAGAGACCACTTCTCTGCCAGTGTATTCTGAATTTCACTCTTTTTCTGTTTGCTGCAAACCAGTGTTAGTGATAAAATGTTCACAAAAATAATAAAAGGTTGTGGTAAATACTCACCACTTTGAATTATATTTTCTTTATCTGCTGCCAAGAACGTTTGGAGTTGGGGTTGCGTCTAAAAATCAATGAATATTAATCTTTCTTAGTACATGCACATTTTTTATATATTATAAAAATATAGGGCAGGCTATATTAAACATACATGTATGTATATTTTACATGAATATTGAACGTATTTGTTTAACTTAGCCTATATGTATTAACGCAATCATTAATGTTTCTCGAACAGTCCTATCTTGCTTTGGCAGCAGAGACCGTATTGCTTATGTTTAAATTCATCATCGTAATTCTGAATGATTATCTCTTGCTCCTCCGCAGAAAAATATGTCGCTCTCGCTCTATGAATCGAACGCGATTGGTTGTTTGGTGCCAACATCACTTTGGTATGTGCACACGCTCGTGGAGTAATCATAGCTTAAGATCAAAGCCTGAGTTGACAGAGAAAGTTGATGAGCCAATGGTACCAATAAAGCCTGATTGCATCGGTTTGGTTTTGTCAACCCTAACCCTAATCCTGTAACCCCGAGTTTGTTCAGCTACCTTCATGGTACAGGCCCGTGGTCTCCCCTGAGCCTTTGCTCCCCTTTTACGTTATGCCTTTTATTTTTATTTTTGGTAAATCAACTTCCTTTTTTATGCATTTGCCTTTATTTAATTTTTGTATACATTTTCACTGTATTTTATATTTTGCTTTTCCTTTATTGTAAGTGTTTACTTGTTCATACATTTTCCTTCAATAAATAATAGTGCATTTTCAGCCTGTTGTGAAACCCTTATTGTTTGGAAACCTAACTAGAAGACTGGGGGCCTGTTTCAATAAGGAGGTTCAACCAACTCTAAGTTAAAACTTGAACTCTGAGTTGACTTACCCTGAGATGGGAAACTCTGAGTTTTCGGTTACAGATCAGCTGAAATTAGTTAGTTCAATCAACTCTAAGTTGACTGACTCTGAGTTTAGCGCGTGCACCACAACTATAAAAAGCCATTATCAATGGAGCGCAGATATTATGAGTCACCATGGCAACAGCGCCAGACAAAAAGAGGAATTACTGTTATACAGTGTTGGGTGTAAGTAATTACCAAGTAATCTAAATATTGTAATTTAATTAAAGGGATTACTCTTAATTCTTCTGTAATTTAAAATAAAATCTGATGTATTATAATTAGCCTACATTAAATAGGCTACTGCATAGACTATAGAACAATTCTGTATAAAACAATAGTGGATTTAACATACATTTTTAAAAGGTATATTTTGAATGTAACCTTCTCCCTCTACACACTTTGGTCAATTCAAGAATAATTCATGCATTTGTATATTGTTAATTTGAAAGCATTAGAAGTGCAGTTTCATGTCTCTCCTCGTTGTATTGTTCAAGTGGTTGAGGTTGATATGGGACTTAGTAATTAATAATAAGTAGACCAATACTTTCTAAAGATAGTAATTATTACATTAATCTAATTATACCGTTGAAGATGTCATTTATAGTAGTAATTAATAACTATTTTAGAAACTTACCCAACTGTTATAATATCAGGTGAAACTGGAAGAACAGTTATTCTACCTAATTTTAATTTACATGTAGGCTATGTGCAATCCTGCAGGCATTAAAAGAACGTGGCAGCAGCTGAAAATGAAATATAAAAACATAATTCAATCAGGTAAGGCTTGAGCATATCATGGGTAGGCTACCTGACTTTACAAACATTTGACATGTTATTTTTTATATGGGGTATTTTTGATATTTTCATTTATTTTACTTTGGGTTGGGTTTTTCGTTGGTCCCAACAGATTCTGATAATAATATCTAATATCTGTCTTTTGGAGCCTCCTGTACCAACAGAACCCCAGGCAGTTGTAAGTAGCCGACTCAATACACCAGAAATTATGACAAATAGTAGGCCTATTATAAAGTGCTCTCAACCAAATGCTCATCTTCACATGATGATGGGGATGAAGAAACAGTTTCTGCTGCCACAGAGAGGCCAGAGGTAATGTTAAATATTAATATAATATTATTAATATAATGTTTATTAATATAACATTATTAATAATAACATTATTAATATAATATATTTATAATATATACCCCCCAGGGTCCATCAACTTCTGGTGCACAGATGAACACACTGCAGTGATTTTCAGTAAATTCCACAGTTTAATTCTGAATTTGTTTAGAACTACATGATGTAACTCTAATCTACTGTATTTTCAGTTGCCAGTTAAGGAGTTATATTCATCTTATACATTTTTTTTTTTGAAAAAACAACAGTATAAACAGCAATGAATAAATGTACAGAAAGAATGAATGAGGTGTTTAAACACCGCTTCCTCTTTAAAAAAGGGGAGGAGACCGCAAGAAACTCTGGGTTTACCGAAGAAAACCTGCTCCAGACCAGGTTAGGTTCACAGAGTAAGTTACCATGGTAACTGACTCTGAGTATAAGTTACCCCTCTTTCAGAAACGGGCTTGACTTACTCTGCTTTCTCGGGTTTGATATACCTCCCATTCTGAAACGGAAAACCCAGAGTTTCCCTCATTTCAGGGTTAACATACTCAGAGTTTTCACTTAACCTCCTTTCTGAAACAGGCCCTGGGTCTACTAGCACAAGTTGACTGATAATGGCTGCTGATAACATAAAAAACAACAACACATTACTGTTTAACAAAAAAGCACATTGCTGTTTGACATGCATTACTAACCCTTGCTACAGATCTGCCAGGCTCTCACACCAGCCAATCACAGCGCACTCCCTCACTTGAGTCCTGATCACACACACCTGCACCTCATCATCACCCTCATCACCTTCACTACTTATACACACACTTCAGCTCAACTCATAGTCTGGTCTCGTTTGTATGACGAGGACTACCTCTTCTCTTAACCATGCTCCACTTTTCTTGGGTCTGAATGAAACCAAGATTTTGACCAGCGGACACTGTGGAAACTTCAGCACTCATCTAGGTAAGCTTCCGTAATTTAGCTCTTCTACTCTCATCTGCTCTTTGAATTCTGGAAATGTAGAGAGCTTTCTTTGGTAAACTGATTGAAAATGTACTTTTTGTATACTGGGCTCTATTGGTTTAAGCCATGTTCCTTAAAGGACAAGTTCGGTATTTTACACTTGAAGCCCTGTTTTCAGATCGTTTCTGATGAAATAGACTGGTTAAGATTGAAATTTGGACACATGCTTCTGGCCCGAGAATTTTCGGTTTCTGTGGTAGCACCCCAGAAAAGTTTACTGTACAACCTTTAAAATCACAGTAATTCAAGAATCACAGTAGTCAAAGCATTACTGTAAAAAAATCACAATATAGCCACTATAGTACAGTAAACTACTGCATTTTTTATATATCTTTCATTGAACCCATTTCACAGTAAAGATCACAGACGGTCCCAGATTATTGTTGTTCAAAATTCATTACTCGTTGAAACATCACACTTGATCTGGACAAACTGAGCAACATTTTAAAAGATTTAAGACTCCAGCTTCAATAATTGACCTTTGTTTATGATTAGACTGGTTTGCAGTGACATTAATTTCTCAATTTATGCCAGGAGTGCAAAATAATTTCACCCGTAACGTTCGTAATTTTAAGCATTCATTCACATCTTTCGTTTATTTTTGTTCAAATACAATGGTGCGCATATTTGGAGAAATACTTTTTAATTATCACATTTTTTTGAAGGAGATCTGAACGAATCTGAAGAGCTAAAACAGAGAGATCTGTGTCTCATCTTCATGATTTGCGTCAGTTGCGTCAATGTCAGGCGCTCTTTTATTCGCTGTGGGGGTACAAATAACTGTTTTATTCATGATTGGTTGCTGTGTTGAGTTTTTGGCATAGCAACAAGACGCTGATTGGTCGAAATCACATCAGCCGTTATAGAATTTCCGAACTGACAGCGGGAAGCAGGCCAGAGGCCACACGACTGCAGCACGGTCCAGGGTTTATTTTAAATATCAAACTTGAAGAAAAACAAATTTAAATGTGAGTTTTGATAATTTATGTTTATATTTAGTTCACAAGTCGAATATATAAATGTTTCAGCCACTTAACGTTAATTTAGCGAATTAAATTTAGCTTTGCACCAAATGCTTTTTAGCCATTTGACTTATACACTTTTTAATGTAATTATTGACTAGTATTAAGTCATTGCGTGTACATTATATGGCGTTTGTTCTCCATTATCCACTATAACTGTTAAATGTTAACTTTGCTATTGGGCAGAGTAACATGAAACTGATTGCCCAAGGTCCGTTGCTGCAGCCGTTACTGCGTCTGCATTTTCAAATGAACGGAGAGCGGGAAGCAGAGCACGAGCACCACAACCATGACTTCGCCCTCTTTATCGTCAGAAGAACTTTAGAGGTTTGACTCGAATTACAAGATGATGAAAAAGGTGGGTTTTATTTTTAACAAAATGTTTTTTTTTAATTTATAAAACGTTACAGCTACTCACCATGACAATAGCGAGTGTAAATAGCTTAACGTTATCCAATGGCTAGTCCAGTCAGTGATATTAGCCGTCTGCAAATATATTTTAAAGCAATTGAGTTTCTGTGTCGTAACGTACGCAACGTTATACATTTAATACGTAATTGTTGTACATGAATGCTCAACTAGAGGTGCCATGCTAAGTGTATTTTACATTAGACCATAATACTGTATGCAGTTGTTGAACAACGTGATGTAAACCGACGAAAAGTAGAATAGTTGATCACTCGTTCTCTGTTTAAATGAATGCGATTAATTGATTCTGCTTTAAGTCATATACATGTCATTCATTTTATCAGAGAACTTTGTTGAAACTCAGCAAATGTGTCTTTGATTTTTAGATCATGAAGATGATGGGATAAACTGTCTGGTCTGACTGCATCCTCAGCTCAGAGCTATGAGGCAAGTATCAGTACAATGAGTTATTTGAGGTTCTTAATCATGATATTCTTTTTTTCTGATGAGGTTTAATTTTTATTCCTAAGAATTCCTAAGAAAAAATGGTTGCCATAATGACAGAGTGATGTCAATCTTGATAAAGCACAGTAACTGCACTTCAAATGGAATCTGAAAGATTTCTGTCACTTAATTGAAAGTATATTCACATAAAACTCTGACATTAATAAAGTTTGGTAGCATACAGATACCAAATATCAATATGAAAATGTAACATGCAAAATGGCAATGAAATGTGAAAAATGGCAATGTATTTCTACATTTACATTTTCTATTCGATATGTGCAACATCTGGAGCATACAATTCTAAATCAATAATATAATAATTTGCATTACTACACAAGCTTTAACATATAAAATGTTAAAATGTATGTTTTCATTTTAAGTTTAAAAATTACAATTAAAATGTATTACAGAAATTAGATGTTTAACATGTTCAAGCAAATATTGTAGCAAAATGATAATTTAAGTTATTTTTCCTAGTTGCATTTACACTCAAAGTTAAGGCGCTTGATGCAATGATTGACAGAGAGGGGAGGGGATGAGATCGGCTCGAAATCCTTTTTTAAAATCCACATTGAATTTTGCTACGTTCATCGCAGGTATTTTATAATAATGCAATCGTAAGTGTCTTAACTGTGAGTGTAAATGCAATATGCAATAAAAAAAACAAACATTTAATGATAATTTTGCTACAATTTTAGCTTGAACATGTTAAAGGGTTCGTTCTCCCAAAAATGAAAATTCTTTCATTAATACTAACCCTCATGTCGTTCCAAACCCGTAAGACTTTCGTTTATCTTTGGAACACAAATGAAGATCTTTATGAAATCTGAGAGCTTTCTGACCCCCATAGACAGCTAAGCAACTACCACTTTAATGCTTTAAAAAGTTCATAAAGTGATTGTAAAACTAATCCATATGAATTGAGTGGTTTAGTCTAAATTGATGACTTCCTTTATGATGAACAGCTTGAATTTAGGCTTTTATTCACATTAAACATTCATCAGTTACGGTAAACGTGAGGTTCATTCTCGTGTGTTGCACAGCACGTTTGAGAAAGAGGTTTGTTCTCACGTGTCAGTCAAGCATGTTCGGTTGAACTTCTGTTTATGTTCGCTACTCAATCTTTAAATGTGAAGAAAATACTAAATTAAATCTGTTCATCTAGCGATCGTGTCTCTTCAGAAAATTTTAACTAAACTGCTCGATTCATATGGATTGGTCTTACTATCTCTTTATGAACTGTTTAAAGTGTCATTGGAGGGACAGAAAGCTCTCAGATTTAATTAAAATATTGTCCATGTGACTTGTTCATCTTATATTTTTTTAGTGAATATCTTGCCTTTCACCATGCAGTAGCCCTAGCTCTATTTTGCACATTGCATGATAAATCCTGTTCACAATGGCCATTCTTAAATTATGCTAAAGTTAAAGCAATATTTTTGTGTAAACAATTTCTCAAATGTGGGAACAAGCTTATATTATAGAAGTGTCAAGTCAAGTCACCTTTATTTATATAGCGCTTTTTACAATACAGATTGTATCAAAGTAGCTTCACAGTGATAACATGAAAATAATACAAAAAACAATTTCATCATCGTCCACCTTTAAGGCAGATCTATAATATTGTTGAATATTAAATGTCCCCAACTAAGCAAGCCAGAAGGAAGGCAACAGTGGCAAGGAACCAAAACTCCATCAGTTGACAGAAGGGAGAAAAAAACTTTGGGAGAACCCAGGCTCAGTCGGGGGCCAGTTCTCCTCTGGCCAATGAGTGAACAGTGTATGATTATGATTCAGGAGCATTACAGGTCAGAAGTTCAGAATGAATCAGAGTATTTGTCCAGTTCCGGTTGGTTGAAGTCGGAGTGGAGAGGAGGAGAGACTGGTTGACACTTCAGGTCAGCGGCGGCGTCGTCGTGTCCTGGCGCTGGTCCTTCATCAGATCTGGATACGGCCTGGTTCCGGTGGACAGCGGTAAACCTTGGGATAGACAGAGAGACTAATATTAGCGTAGACGCCATCCTTCTTATGATGTACCAAGTACATCAGGATTTACGGGAAGTGTTCCCGGTCCCGGCTGTTCTAAACTATGCAGCCTAACATTGAATTATAGAAGTCTATAATGTGTTGTGTATGCTAGGCCGAAGAGATGTTTTTAGTCTAGATTTGAACTGACAGCGTGTGTCTGCTTCCCGGACAATGTTAGGAAGACTGTTCCAAAGTTTTGGTGCTAAATAGGAAAAGGATCTACCGCCAGCAGTCGATTTTGATATTCTAGGTATTATTAACTGGCCAGAGTTTTGAGATCGCAGTAGACGTGAAGGACTATAATGCGTTAAGAGCCCGCTCAAGTACTGCGGAGCTAAACCATTTAGTGCTTTGTAAGTGATCAGCAATATTTTAAAATTTATACGATGTTTAATAGGCAGCCAATGCAGTGTTGACAGAACGGGGCTAATATGGTCATACTTCCTGGTTCTAGTAAGAACTCGAGCTGCTGCGTTTTGAACTAGCTGTAGTTTGTTTATTAAGCGTGCAGGGCAACCACCCAGTAGAGCATTACAATAATCTAGCCTTGAGGTCATAAACGCATGAACTAATTGTTCTGCATTATTCATTGAGAGCATATGACGTAATTTAGATATTTTTAAGATGGAAGAAAGCGGTTTTACAGATACTAGACACGTGACTTTCAAATGAAAGATTGGTATCAAAGAGCACACCCAGGTTCCTAACCGTCGACGAAGACTTAACAGAGCAGCCATCAAGTGTTAGACAGTACTCTAGGTTATTACGTGTGGAAGTTTTTTGTCCAATAATTAGAATCTCTGTTTTTTCTGAATTTAGTAGTAGGAAATTACTAGTCATCCATTTTTTTTTTTTTTATATCAGCTATGCATTCCGTTAATTTTGTGAATTGGTAAGTTTCGTTAGGTTTTGAAGAAATATACAGCTGAGTATCGTCGGCATAACAGTGAAAGCTAATTCCATGTTTCCTAATGATATCTCCTAATGGTAGCATATACAGAGTGAACAGCAGCGGTCCTAGTACTGAGCCTTGTGGTACGCCATACTGAACTTGTGATTGATAAGACATCTCTTCATTTACTGCTACAAACTGATAACGGTCAGATAAGTATGATTTAAACCATGCTAGTGCAATTCCACTAATGCCAACATAATGTTCGAGTCTATTTAAAAGGATGTTGTGGTCAATGGTGTCAAATGCAGCACTAAGATCAAGTAATACTAATAGAGAGACACAACCACGATCGGATGATAAGAGCAAATCATTTGTGACTCTAACGAGAGCTGTCTCGGTACTATGGTACGGTCTAAATCCGGACTGAAAATCCTCGCAGATATCATTTCTTTCAAGAAAGGAACAGTTGTGAGGATACTGCTTTTTCTAATATCTTTGACAGAAATGGCAGATTAGAGATCGGCCTGTAATTGACTAGTTTTGTAGGATCAAGTTGCTGTTTTTTAACAAGCGGTTTAATCATAGCTAGCTTAAAGGTTTTTGGTACGTATCAGTGATGCGCGGGTCAATGTATAAACAACCCGCACCCGACCGACGTTTTCAACTAACCCGTTCGCAACTCGGACCGCAAAAAAAAAGAAAGAAAATATTGTACCCGACCCGCTTCCTGACCCGCGTTTTTTTTAAAAGTAGCTAGTAAATGCTCATTTTAGTCATTGGGCCATAGACGGAGGAACTAGGGGTGCGCATTTTTCTGAATGCTGTATGATATCGCCTAGTTTTTGTAATAAAGGCTTGATTTAGGCTATTCATTTATTTCGTTTCATTTTCTTAACAATTAAGATGCTGCATGTGTTTATCCAGTCTAATCGAAGTGTGCGTCTCTCCCCTGACTTTCCCAACAACCCCCCCCCCCCCTCTCAGCAAATACATAAAACTGACATTACTGAGCTATATGCGTTTAAAAGTAGCCTATTAAAATGGCACAATGGCATTGCTCAAGTTCAACGTGTTGGGAAATCGGGCATTTTGTCCCGCGTCAGCTTTTATTCAAAAGTTAATAACGCGCTCAACATTCAAAAAGTAAATAAGGATTTCCCACTGTCATCTCTGACTGAGCTCGTGCGTCATCCTCGCGCAGTTATTCAGCCAATAAAGTGTAGACCTATGAATTTCATAGAACATTGTGTCTAGTACTATATAAATTACAAAGGTTTAATTGGCATCTTTATTTCAAACGACCCGACCGACCGCGACCCGAATATCATTAAAAATATTTTTGGATGACTCGTAACCGCGGGTAATCGCGGGTGACCGCAGGCACCCGCTCACTTTGGATCAACCCGCGCATCACTGGTACATATCCTAGAGACAAAGATGAATTAATGATATTAAGAAGAGGATCTATGACATCTGGAAGCATCTCTTTCTGCAGCTTAGTCGGTATAGGGTCTAACATGCACGTTGTCGATTTAGATGATTTGACGAGTTTGCAAAATTCTTCCTCTCCTATAGCAATGAATGAATCAAATTTTCCCTCAGGGAGACTACAATGCACTTCCTGATGCGATACTGTATTAGATGGTTGCATAGTTATAATTTTGTCCCTGATATTATCAATCTTATAAGTGAAGAAGTTCATAAAGTCATTACTGCTGTGTTTCTTGGAAACTTCTGGGCTTGAAGCTTGCTTTTTTGTTAGTTTAGCCACTGTTTCAAATAAATACCTAGGATTATGTTTATTTTCTTCTAATAGGGTTGAAAAATAAGCAATCTAGCAGCTTTTAAAGCCTCTCTGTAAGCAATCGAGCTCTCCTTCCATGAAATCCGAAACACCTCTAGTTTAAAGAGAGTTAAAAGTTTCTGTTGCAATATCAAGTTCTTCTAAGCTATCCGGGATGCTGAGATGATGAAATTGATTAGGAAGATTATTGATAAAGCAATCTTTAGTGGCAGAAGTGATTGGTCTAACATATTTATAACACGGAGTCGGCTTTGCAGCCTTGGCTAAATGTAATTCTCACGAGACTAGATAATGATCTGAGATGTCATCGCTCTGCTGCAGTATTTCAACGGCATCAACATCTATTCCATGTGATAGTATTAGATCTAGAGTATGATTACGGCAATGAGTCGGTCCTGACACGTGTTGTCTAACTCCAATTGAGTTTACAATGTCTTTAAATGCCAATCCCAATGCATCTTTTTCATTATCAATGTGTATATTAAAATCACCAACAATTAGTACTTTATCTGCAGCCAATATTAATTCAGATAGAAAGTCAGCAAATTCTTTGATAAAGTCTGTATGGTACCCTGGTGGCCTGTATACAGTAGCCAGCAGAATTTTCAAACGTGATTTATCGTTTACACTATATATTTTTACATTAAGCACCAACACTTCAAAAGAATTATATTTACAACTAGATTTCTTAGTGGTTTTGAAAATATTACTATAAATTACAGCAACACCTCATCCTTTGCGTTTCAGACGAGGTTCATGTTTATAACCGTAATCTTGTGGGGTTGACTCATTTAAAGCAATGTAATCGTTTGGTTTTAGCCAGGTTTCTGTCAAACACAGCACATCTAGGTTATAATCTGAAATCATATCATTAACTATTAGCGCTTTTGAAGAGATCGAATATTCAGCAACCCAAGCTTTATCATTTGCTCATTTGTATTATATCTGTTTTTTATTTGAACATCAATTACATTTTTAACCTTAGATGGGTTTGAACGTATTTTTGATTTCCAAGTTCGGGGAACAGACATAGTCTCTATATGATGATATCTAGGTGAAAGCGTCTCTATGTGATGGGATTTATCTGACCTTGGTGACGTGAGGCCGCTAGCAGACGGTCGGTTAAGCCAGTCTGTCTGCTTCCTGACCTGAGCCCCAGATTGTCATGTTTTATCTCTAAGACTATGAGCCAAATTACTAGAGAGAAGAGCAGCACCATCCCAGGAGGGATGAATACCATCTCTTTTCAACAGGTCAGGTTTGCCCCAAAAACTTTTCCAATTGTCTATGAATTCTATATTATTTCGCGGACACCACCCAGACAGCCAGCCATTGAGTGAACACAATCTACTAACTATCTCATCACTCCTGCGAACAGGAAGGGGGCCAGAGCAGATTACAGTGCTTGACATCATACTTGCAAGTTCACACACCTCTTTAATATTAATTTTGGTGATCTCCGACTGGCGGAGTCGAACATCATTAGTGCCGACGTGAATAATGATCTTAGAGAATTTACGTTTAGCATTAGCCAGCACTTTCAAATTTGCTTTGATGTCAGGTGCTCTGGCTCCCGGCAAACATGTGACTATGGTGGCTGGTGTCTCTATTTTCACGTTCCGTGTAATAGAATCGCCAGTAACTAGGGCACAATCAGAATAATTCTCAGTGGGTGTTTCACTGAGCGGGGCAAATCGATTTGTTATCGGAACGGAAAAGTGGTTTTTTGATCCGCGACTAGAGCGATCTCTCACTGTCACCCATCTGCCCTGCTGCACGGGCTCTACTTCAGCCGGAACCGACTCATGTAAAGAGTTCACTAGGCTAGGCGCATCCAAAATAGTATCTAAAGCTCTAGCACTCTTCTTACTATTCTCGATTAAAGTTTGGATGCGTGTCTCTAGTTCTGAAATCTTCTCCGTCAGCCTGACTGTCTCCTTGCATTTATCACATATAAATCCTATATTGCCGACAGAGAAGGCTATGGTAAACATGTGACATGAAGTGCAGGTGACAATAACAGGAGAAGACATTACTCACCGTGTTTGGTGACTGATTCTTACTCACCTGGGCTTTTATGAACTCAAAGGCGCGGGCGCGCGAGAGAAAAATAAATAACTGAGCGCACGGGTGGTGCGTTAAAAGGCTAGCGAGTTAGCGTGTTGTGCTGACAATAACGGAAGCTAGCAATGTCAGGTTAATCTGAGATGTTGAGTAAGCTGTATTTAGTAGTATAAACAACTAGAATTTATAATAAATGATGGTTCAAAACAGAAAGAAACACGAAGCTAATACGAGGCTTAGACGCAGCAAACAAACTCGCAGCAGCAGCAGCAGTCACAGCGAGGCAGACAGGAGCAATCGATCCAGGAGTCAGCAAGTTCCTAGTATACACCCTAAAGCTGCAAAGTATGGAGAGGATGTGTACTGTAAAATATGGCTGCAGCTAACATTTTACTTTTCTGGGTATTTTATATGAAGCTTTAAGTGAATAATTTAAAATTGTTTTCTTTTTATAAAAAATGCAGAAAGTTTTTGGTTGGTGAAACTGTTCTTTTCTTATCTGCATTTCAGTTATTCCAGAAAATGGGCGAATGCATGCTGTGGTTGATTTAAGGTGTTTCCAGGATTCCTTAAAGGTATAATTCAGCAAAAAACAATACATTCTGTCATTAATTATGCACCCTCCTGCCGTTCCAAACCCGTAAGACCATCGTTCATCTTCGGAACACAAATGAAAATATTTTTAATGAACTCCAAGAGCTTTCTGTTCCTCCATTGGTAGCCTATACGCAACTAATACATTCAATCCCCAGAAAGGTAGTAATGACACCATTAAAGTAATCCATGTGACTCCAGTAGTTTAACCTCAATCTTATGAAGCGATCCAAGTGCTTTTTTTTTGCGAAAAAAAAAAAAAAATGTACCTCCTATATTTACAAAATTATATTATCTAAAGCACATTCACAGAACAAATTCCGGTCTTGAGTCAACACAATACGCATGCGTCGTAGTGCTCCTCCTACTGGATTACAGGTCAGTAATTTTCGTAAATAAAGTGGTAAAAAAAGTCAAGTCAAGTCAAGAATATTTGTATAGCGCTTTTCACAATACAGATTGTATCAAAGCAGCTTCACAGTATTAAAATAAAATAATTATAAAACGTCCATGTTTGGTAATGCTAATCAATAGTAATATTGATTGATTCATTAAATTGAATATCCCCACTGAAAAATTATCTTTTTTTTTTTTTCAAAATCAAAGCACCCGCATTGCTTCATAAAATTGGTTAAACCACTGGACTTATGGAAGCAAAATAATGCCAAATGTTTTTTAATTAAAAAGTATAAAAAAATATGCATTGCATTAACCATGCTTGCATTTTAATGCATTGTATTTTTATGGCTTGCATTTTTATGGGCTGAAATTCAACATGGTTGTATATTTAAGCTGTGAATATTTCAAACACATTTTCATTAATAAAAATTCAATAATCCATATTCACCTTTCACTTCCAAAATATTCAAACTGTTTTAAAATACAACCCATAATATTCAACAGGCAATTTCCGGTCCACTATTTCATTTTACAAATTTGTTTCCACAAATTCAGTGGTTAAAATTCGACAGTAAATGTCGAAATGCTTTTATGTTTAATTCAGTGTCTTCACGGTCCCCGTGTAGCCTACATGCATCTTTCTCTACCGTGAACGAGATTATAATGTTATTCCCCCGATGCTGAGTAAATGGTGCCATTGAAGAAAATAAGTCCGTCTGTGCGGTTTCCCTCCAGCCTAATAATAGCATGTCAAGTACCTTGACACAACTCCAACATCACCATCTTTGACCCTCATCATGTGATGCAATACAAAGTAATTGTAATCAATGTAACTTTTAATGTGTTTTCTTCTTTAATTTCAGGGCTCCAATTGGAATTCTAGGTCTCCATGGTCAGGGCATGCACAAGGTCATAGACCTTTGTCAAGTGGCAGGGGAATTAAATTTCTAAGAAGTTTCTTTTCATTTCTGTTTTAAATGTTCATGCAAATATTTAATATTTAATTTATTGTTCAATGTTTTATGTTATTTCAATATTGCCATAGTGTTTTTTTTTATTGCTCTTTAGAACGTGGTAATCAGCGTCAGTTATTTGCACGGCTTCAAAGTAGTTCCATTTTTTTTTTTTTTTTTTTTTTACCGTATTGTATCAATTTGCATTATTGTTCCATCATAGAAACCAGTCATGCGGAACTAGTGAATGAACTAGTAACCGTTTGCTCTGTAACTTTACAAAACTTGTAATGAATTAGCCTCGTTTTGTAAAATTTTGCTTCAGTCGTAAATTAAAAAAGTAGCAACAGTAGAATAAGCGGGATAATGGACTTCACGCCATTAGACTATCCAAAGTTAACACTCCGCTGCGTATCGTGGCCACGTTACAATCTAGAACGTGCGTTAACTTTGGATAGTCTAATGGCGTGTTGTCCAATGTCCATTATCCCTTACTTATGTTGTATCTGTTTTGTCATTCCAAATGTTTTAAATAAATAACTTTTAACAATTTTCTTATTGTGTGCAGTTGATTGCAATATTTTAGAATATGGGTGATTCTTTTAATGATGGCTAATATTTAATCACAGTGATACAGTATTTAAATTCTACAGTAAGAAACTGAATTTACAGTAATTAACTTTTACCTACTGTTAATAGTCCTGTATTGCATACAATACATAAGTGCTTAACTGTTTTTTTGTACAGTAAATAAACATCATTGTAAATGCAATTGAAATCACAGTATTACATTTTTTTCTTCTACAGTAAAACAATCAATACTGTAAATACAACTAAAATCAGTGTTTAATTGTTTTTTATTTTAAATAAAATAAAATAAAAGCTAATGGCTAATTGTTGCCAGTAAGTTACTGTAAATTTTACGGTACTTTTTTTTACAGTGCAGCCTATGATCAACCAATGTTAGGTATACTACTTTGAGGAGTGTAACAGGGTAGAGTCAGTCGCCTGCAGGTGAACATGCAAAACCACAAGCTCAGGAATCAGATAGAGGTGTCCCTAAATTAGTCATCAGAGGTGTGTTTGACAATGTGCATGCTAAAGTCTTAGAGATGGTTAATTGATGCATTAATTGAATGTCAACATTAACAATCTGTTAAAATAGTTTTTTTTAAATCGGTTTCTTTTCTTATTTTTATAAGCGTTTTTGGCATTTTATTTTTTTCAACCTTTTAATGAGGGATGCACCTGACTTTTTTTTTTTTTTTTTTTTTTTTTTTACTTTTGCAACCTTGTCTCTTTTGTAATATCTATGCCCTTATGTTCCCTTTTCTTCTTTTTTTTTCTTCCGTTTTTTTTTTTTTTTCCCCATATTTGTTTATTAGTCAAATATAGTTTTGGTTTTCAAGGTAGTGTTTTTTTGAAGTAGCCATGTCCTTTTTATGCTACGTTGCATTGACACCTTTTGTATTTATGCAAATTTTAGGCTTTTTTGTTCCTTTTTGTACAGTATTTATGCATACTTCGACTTAAACTTTTTGTACCTTTTATAATTTGATTCTGTTAGAATAGCTTAGACAGGACCATAAAGTTCACAAGCATAAAAGCTGCATGTCTCGATGTATGTTTCCTTTGCATTTATTATAGTTTCAAGCTCCCTTTTTTTTGTACCCCATTGTTGTGATGGATTTTAATTTTGGCACTTTTAATGTCTGTACTCTTTTCGCTTTGGGTTAATATATTTTTTAATTGTTTCTTGAATTGTCTGGCATTGTATACTATTATATGCCCCCTTTATATTTGTACTGGGTTATAACCCTCTTTTGGCTCTTTACTCTTTATTTATTAAATAGAGGGGTAGAGTGCGAGGGGTAGAGTGCGAGGGGTAGAGTGCGAGGGGTAGGAGTGCGAGGGGTAGAGTGCGAGGGGTAGAGTGCGAGGGGTAGAGTGCGAGGGGTAGAGTGCGAGGGGTAGAGTGCGAGGGGTAGAGTGCGAGGGGTAGAGTGCGAGGGGTTAGGGTTAGGGTTAGGGTTAGGTTTTTTGAGTATATTACAACAGCCCATCCCCCTTCTGGTTTTTCAAAAGGGTTCCGGGACTGAGGAAAGGCACTGGCCGACGCTTGTCTGACTACCTTGACGGGTTAAACTTCAGGACCATGGGGGGAGAAAATTGTCTCCCCTTGTGGGTATCAAATCACCAGGTTTCTGTGATTCCACCAATGGATCGAGTATGGACCCCATTACACTTGGACAAGGGCCCCACTCGATCCCATAGATCTGTCTCAGCTTAAAACCAAAATCTCGGCTTAAAACCTGGGTTACTATGGGTAAGTTTAGAGCAAACCACGATGCTGACGATTTTCCTACAAAATGAAAATACCTGACTGTGTACCCATCACCTGATTACTCTAGCTAGAGCTTTCCCCTAGAAAAGGTGTAAACTTCGATCTAGCAAATCGAAAATATTCCACGAATTCCTTTCGCTGACTGTGTGTATCTACCACAGGGTTACTCTGGTTAGGCCTTTAGAGTAAGAGTAGGTGTGATCTTAACTTCCTTCAGTATTACTCGATGAGGTGAAAAAACGAATCCTGTTCGTACAAACCCCCTATGGTTAAATTTTTAAGAGCCTCCCTTGTATTTTACCAATTCCAATCTCCTATTCCTTCAAACTTGCGTGAGAAGGAGATATTCCAGACACTCTCATCAGTAGTGTACCCCAGGCTCATTGGGTGTTTCGACTCTTTAAACACTAGACACCCTCCTCCGAGGCGGCCTGCCCTGGATGATCAGTCCAGGACTGAGTGTCTTTCATGGCCAATTACTAATCGAGTTGGGTCAGATCCTCAAGGCCACAATTGGGCTGAGTTCTGATTAAGACGACTTTACCGATATTGGTAATCTATTCACGGAATTTATTCCTTTTTAACGGAAACCCACAATCCCATGTGTATCGAGACTAGCGGACGCAAAATTCGTTTTTTTACGAAATTGGTGACTGTTATACCGGTATGACTAATGAAACATCTTTGTTCCTATCCAGAAATTCACCACGGGACCACCTCCCGGACTAACGAAAACCAACCGAATCTGGTAACTATTTTAGTCCTTGATTAACCGATATTCGGCCAACAACTGAATCCACAGAACAGCTTTAACAAATACACATCTTCTGACTGTCCCTTAGACTCCCACAGAGACTTCCAATGGGACGGGCGTCTGAACTGGCGGATGCGGAGCATCAAGCTTCTACCAGTTCTTCCCCCTCGAGGCCAACGCATACCAAACAGACATCATCCCATTACAGGACAACCGTTGGATGCATTGACCTCTAAATTGGAGCTCTAAGGTGAGAGAAACTATCCCCTTACTATGCTCGAAGACGAAAATTTTGTCAGTGTGCCAGCATGTTGTTGCAGGATGTACTGTTGCATGAGAGGTGCTGGTCACCCATAGAAGACTGGGCTCCAATTAAGGTCTGTTAGCCCCAGACCACCTTCCCTGCGTGCTGTCCAAGTGGACCCAGGGGGGCTGGATACTTACCGCCTTCCCAAGCAACCCTTCGTTAACACCGCAAGGTATCCAGGTTACTCGAGAAAAGCCTGCGGGAAACGGTCTCTTCCTCTGGGCCCTTTGTCAGCCCTGCTGACTTAACCCAAAGAGTCTTGCCCAGGAAGTCCCCAAATAGCAACAGTGTTGCCAGGTCCTTCTAATTCCATAGTCAAGACCCCTTGTATCCACTCTATAATCGAAAGTCGAGACTGGCGGATGCACATTTCTGTGCACCAAGCTTCTACCAGCTTCTACCCTCGAGAGCAGAAAGGACTGAATAGATTAATCCTTACCAAAAGATCAATCATCAGCCGCGGATGCCACCAGATGGCGTATTCCCAATACCTATATTTTCAGTGTAACTACCTCCATCGTGGTAACCAAAATTTTTTTAATTTTTTTCTTTTTGTTTTTTTCGCATAAGAACTAGAATGCCCAATCCACCGGTGTTTTATCCGAAAATAATTATCCATACAGCTTTTATTCATAAAGCATTAGAACACTTCCTAGGCTTAATATGGGTAGGTTTTAAAGCAGGAGTCGGTGTGGGCGGAGTTTCAAAGTGCCCAATCCAAATTAAAACGCCACACCAACAGGTGTATTATTCATAGGGCTACTAATGGTAGGTTTAGGGCAGGAGTTGGTGTAGGCATAGCTTCGAAGTGCCCCATCAAAGTGCCCAATGTAATTCATTTAGAAAAGTACTACATCACCAGGTGAATTATTTATAGGGCTACTAATGGTAGGTTTAGGGCAGGAGTTGGTGTAGGCATAGTTTCGAAGTGCCCACTCAAAGTGCCCAATGTAATTCATTTAGAAAAGTACTACATCACCAGGTGTATTATTCATAGGGCTACTGATGGTAGGTTTAGGGCCAGAATTGGTGTAGGCGTAGATTCAAAGTGCCCCATCCAATGTATTAAAATTAAAATTCCACACCAACCGGTGTATTATTCACAGGGCTACTAATGGTAGGTTTAGGGCAGGAGTTGGTGTAGGTGTAGATTCGAAGTGCCCAATCAAAGTGCCCCATGCAATTCATTTAGAAAAGTGTTACATCAGCAGGTGTATTATTCATAGGGCTACTGATGGTAGGTTTAGGGCAGGAGTTGGTGTAGGCGTAGATTCGAAGTGCCCAATCAAAGTGCCCAATGCAATTCATTTAGAAAAGTGTTACATCAGCAGGTGAATTATCCATAGGGCTACTGATGGTAGGTTTAGGGCAGGAGTTGGTGTAGGCGTAGATTCGAAGTGCCCAATCAAGGTGCCCAATGCAATTCATTTAGAAAAGTGTTACATCAGCAGGTGTATTATTCATAGGGCTACTGATGGTAGGTTTAGGGCAGGAGTTGGTGTAGGCGTAGATTCGAAGTGCCCAATCAAAGTGCCCAATGCAATTCATTTAGAAAAGTGTTACATCAGCAGGTGTATTATTCATAGGGCTACTGATGGTAGGTTTAGGGCAGGAGTTGGTGTAGGCGTAGATTCGAAGTGCCCAATCAAAGTGCCCAATGCAATTCATTTAGAAAAGTGTTACATCAGCAGGTGTATTATTCATAGGGCTACTGATGGTAGGTTTAGGGCAGGAGTTGTTGTAGGCATAGATTCGAAGTGCCCAATCAAAGTGCCCAATGTAATTCATTTAGAAAAGTACTACATCACCAGGTGTATTATTCATAGGGCTACTGATGGTAGGTTTAGGGCAGGAGTTGGTGTAGGCGTAGATTCGAAGTGCCCAATCAAAGTGCCCAATGCAATTCATTTAGAAAAGTGTTACATCAGCAGGTGAATTATCCATAGGGCTACTGATGGTAGGTTTAGGGCAGGAGTTGGTGTAGGCGTAGATTCGAAGTGCCCAATCAAAGTGCCCAATGCAATTCATTTAGAAAAGTGTTACATCAACAGGTGTATTATTCATAGGGCTACTGATGGTAGGTTTAGGGCAGGAGTTGGTGTAGGCGTAGATTCGAAGTGCCCAATCAAAGTGCCCAATGCAATTCATTTAGAAAAGTGTTACATCAGCAGGTGTATTATTCATAGGGCTACTGATGGTAGGTTTAGGGCAAGAGTCGATGTAGGCGTAGTTTTCAAAGGGGCTCAGATTGAGAAGTGATTTCTGGAGTCATGTTTTCACAGAATCTTTCTCTATCATCATATACTGCCCCTTTATTCAAGTACCTTAACCTGAAAAACTCCCAGACTACAGATAAAGCTTGAAGAAAGAAGAAGAAGAAGAAGAATACTTTACCGTTGAAGATGAACCAGAAGATGCTGAACCTGTTTAGGAACAACACCTCCCTAAGGGCCGGCTTAGGCCCGTATTCATCCTCCTCGCCCGGCCCCTTCCCTGACCCAGTGAGTCAGAGGGGGGCCGGAGAGGGTGCTTCGTGCTTATCAGAAGATGATGATGATGATGATGATACTGATGATGATGATGATGAAGATGAAAATTGAAGAATGAAGACTAAAGGTTGAAGATTTGAAGATTGAAAGATTGAAGATGAACCAGAAGATGCTGAACCTGTTTAGGAACAACACCTCCCTAAGGGCCGGCTTAGGCCCGTATTCATCCTCCTCGTCCGGCCCCTTACCCCGACCCAATGAGTCGGAGGGGAGCCGGAGAGGGTGCTTTGTGACTACCAGAAGAAGATGATGATGATGATGATGATGATGATGATGATGATGATGATGATGCTGATAATGATAAGGATGAAGATGCTGAAGATAAAAATTGACGAATGAAGAATATTTTAAAGTCGAAGATGAACCAGAAGATGCTGAACCTGTTTAGGAACAACACCTCCCTAAGGGCCGGCTTAGGCCCGTATTCATCCTCCTCGTCCGGCCCCTTACCCCGACCCAATGAGTCGGAGGGGGGCCGGAGAGGGTGTTTTGTGCTTTCCTCCACCCATCCGATAGCTCCGAATCCTCCATCCGGCTGTCCAGTTTATCTTGTATTCCTAATCTCCCTTCTCTCATTGAGACCCTTTGGAGTCCAGGTATTTAATTTTTCAATCCAAATAAATTCTTTACACAACCTCTGTCTTAAGGTCCATCTTGGGTTATGCTCCAAACCTCTTACTCTCAGCTTATGCAATCCATGCCACCTGAAGTGCTCAATCAGTGCCCGCCTACTGGCATTCACCATTCCCTTTCGGATCACATATCTATGCTGATATAAACGGGTCCTGATAGCATTCTTTGTCTGACCCACATATTTCTTACCACACCGGTTACATTGAATCACATAAATACAGTTCTTTGTTTTTAAAGAAATCCTCGGGAGAAAGAACGCTCTAGATTGACCGCATGCCTTAATGACCCGAGGTCTATGCACTGCTGGCGGTTTCCCTCCCTTTTGCCTAGGAAGGCGGCTATGGACCAACAAATCTCGCAGGTTCGTATTCCTTTTGTAGGCTGCCAGGAGCGTAATATCCTGTCCTTCTGGTATATCTCCCAATGTCTCCTCGAAGTTATTCCTAATCTCCCTATTTAGTCTGACCGCTTCCGGAGCGTATGGAAAAATCGCCGGAACTAGAACCTTTCCTTCTCCCGAGGGTCTAGGCTCTGGGTTCGCCTGCAACCTACGATGTTCCTTATAAATGCCTCTAAGCCGTGATCTAGAGTAACCCCTGGCCCGAAGCGCCCGAAATAGCGTGCATTTAGCTTCCTGAAAATCCTCCTCCCTTGAACAAATTCTCCTGAATCTGAGGAGCTGTGATAGCACTATTCCCCTGAATGTATGTCTCGGATGATAACTCCGATGGTGTAACAGGGCATGGGTGTCTGTCTCTTTGAAGAACATCTTGAAATCCAACCGACCCGTAGTACCAAAATCCGGTCCTTTAAATACCATTGTATCCAGAAATTCAATAGCCTGGTCCTTAACCACCGCCTGTACCTTAATTGAGGCGTGATGTGTATTTAATATTCCCAAAAAGACTTCAAAGTCCTGTCGACTATAACTCCACACACCCCAGACGTCATCCAAAAACCGAAAATACGATAAGGGAACCTTTCTACACTTGGGAAAAACTGTCTCTTCCCATTGGGCCATGTATATATTTGCATACGCTGGTGCAAACCTTTTCCCCATTGCTGTCCCCTTAATCTGGAGATAAAATTCCCCTTCGAACTCAAAATCGTTACAAGTCAAGCTTAATTCTAGAAGCTCCAAGATCTCCTCTTCAGGCCTCGAGATATCCGGGTATCGGGCAAAACAATCCCGTACTGCCTTCAATCCCAAAGGCGTCTCAATGTTGGTATAAAGACTCTCCACATCCAACGAAAACAGAAATGCCCCTGGCGGCACTCTCAGACCCTTTACTTTCTCCAAAAAGTCATAAGTGTCCCTAATATAACTCGAATGTTTAGTCGACAAGGGATTCAAATGAAAATCAATAAATTCTGCAATCCTATGACTTTCACTGCCACAATCCGACACTATCGGACGCCCCGGGGGCATGAAAGGATTAGGCCATTTCTCCCTAGGCTTGTGAACTTTTGGCAATAAATAAAACCGTCTAGGCCTAGGTGCAGTTTCCCCCAGAAGGTAATTTGCCTGCTGCTTGCAGATCAACCCTGTCCTCTCTAGAGTACCCACTATCCCTTCAATGCGAGGTATTGATTCCAAGAAAATAGGGGCCGTCAATTTGCGATAAAAAGAACCATCCGTCAACTGTCTTTGTCCTTCTTGCACATAACGTGCTCTATCCATCACGACCACTGTGCTCCCCTTGTCTGCTGGTTTGATAACAATGTCCTGCCTAGATTTCAGCTCCTCTAGAGCTTTTATCTCCTCTGGGGGCAAATTTTGCCCCGGAGCCTCTGTCCCAAATAAGGCCGCCTGGGCCCCCCTGACATTTCTATTAACAAATTCCCATACTTCCCCTGGTAATTGCTGAGGCCGGGGTACCCAGCCCGACCTCTCACAAAAGGGCCGAATTTGAGCATCTCCCTCCTCCCTAGGACCAAAAAACACTGCTCTCTGTATTTTGGCATGAAATTGACCCAGATCCGCCAGAAGGGACCCTTTATCAGCTTTTTTCATTAAATGAGATGGGATAAAGGATAAACCCTTGTCTAATAAATTCTCTTGTGCTGGTGTCAATTGAAAATGCCGGGACAAATTAATTACAGAATTTTTTTTATTATTTTTTATTCCAGCTTCATCCTTCCGCTCGGGACCCTGGCGGAACGGTCCCTTCATCCTTTTAAATGATCCTGCCAGTGCCGCAACATCGCTTTGGCCGTTCCCAATGTCCAGTGTATTTTGTCCTCACCCACCTGGAACTGCTCCCCCGGGAGAAGGGGAATACTGTGGCCAGACTCCTCGATGTACCTGTTCAGGAGTTTCAGGTTCTCCTGTTGGTTCCCTGGAAGAGCCTGGTCAAAGTTGACCAGAGGGACGCGAATCCTCGCCCCCGGGAATGCCCCCCTCGCTGCCTCGATCAGCCTGGCCAGGATTTTCCCCAACGCCTGGGAGTTGGCGTTGGTTCGGTCATTTACCCCAAATGACAGGACCACTAGCTCCGGCACCTCCGTGGGTTTAATCCTGTGCTTCAGGATAGTGTACCCATCTGCCATTGTGGCCCCCGGAAAGCTGTGGATCTCCAAATCCCACGCCGTTGTTTTGGGCAGCCTTTTGAGATTTGAGTCCCCGAGGACCAGAATAGGGTTGACCGGAACCAACGACCAGCTCCCGGCCTTCTGTCTACCCTCATGAAAAATGTGAAGGCTCTCCCTTGCAGCCTCCATTTCCGAGGGCCCTCCCTCCTTGCCCGCTCTATCCTCCCTTGTTTGTTGGGGAACCGATGGGCCCGCTTGATTCCTCATTTCCTCCTCATCCTCCAGGAGCCACCTCAAAACATCTTCCCCTGTCTCGTCCACTATCTGTTGACTGTCCTGAGGTGCCGGCTCCTGAGGTGGCCTCGGAGTCAGGGTGGGCAGCGCCGCCGCCATCTTTCTTACCCCCTGGCCCAGCACCTTCTTGGCCCTCTGGGTCCTCGGGCTCTTCCTCTGCGGACTTTCCTGTCCCTCACTGCCACCCTCTCTTGTAGGCGTCTGGTTAATTATGATCACTTCAGGCGGTACGTCCACCTCCATGGGGGCCTCTCCCTCCGGGAGTGCTACCGCCTCTCCTTCCTGCGGTGGTGGCGGCCCTGCCCCGTCTTCCGGCCCTTCCCGGGTCATCAGGGCTTTCACTGCCCTTAAAGCCCGCCGGACCGTCTCCTCCTTCAGCCTCTTGTACCGCCTTCGGGTCCACTTGACCGCCACTTGCCAAGCTTCCCTCCAATTAAGGCTAGACTCTCCGGCTAGCTCCCTCCCTGCCTTCTTCAGGGCCTCCCCATAATGCTGTTCCAGGATGTTCAGGCCCTCCTGTAGCCACTTCCCTGTATTCGTCTGCAGCCTGTGCTCTGTTCTGGCAGAATGAAAGGCCGGCTGGACTTTCTTGGCCTGCGCTGCCAACCTTGACAGCCTTCCGGGCGGGCCCTCCCGGCCTCCTTCCACCTCCCCGGTATAATGAACCAGTTTTAAAAAAGAGTGGAGTGCCCTGACCAGGCTCTTGAAGCCAGGGTCCCCTCCTTCCCTTCCTGCCGCTACAGAGCCTCCGGGCCGACCTTGCCCCCTCCTTTGTTGCCTGTTCTCTTCCCCTCTACTCCTTCGTCGTCCTTCTTCCTCTCTCCTCCTTCTCCAGCCTTCCATCCGTGTTCCCCTCCTGCCTTCTCTCAGCTCCTCCCCTCTTCCGGTCCTCTCCTCTCTTCCCCTCCTCTCCAATCTCACACGCCTTCCTCCTCCTTCCTCCACACTCCTTCCAGCTGGTTGCCAACCTCTCCTTCTTTCTTCCACCACACTCCTTCCTCTTTCCTCCACACTCCTTCCGGCTGGTTGCCAAGCTCTCCTTCTTTCTTCCACCCTCCTTCCTCCTCTTTCTTCCACACTCCTTCCAGATGGTCTCCCAACTCTTCTTCTTTCTTCCACAATCCTCCTTCCTCTTTCCTCCACAGTTCTCCTTCCCGCTGGTCGCCACTCCCTCCTTCTTTCGCTCCTTCCTCTCCCTTCCTCCTCCCTCCTCTCACTAGATCTGTATCGTCTTGTTGTATCCATGCTTTTTGATATTTGTTCCTAAAAAAACAGGATGATAAAGTGTGACTACACCTTCTAATTCTTCACTCTATTATATGTCTGTCGTCCTCCGTTGGATCAAAAAACCCGTGTCCCTAATATCCCCCAACTGGATACACCCCGGTAAGTCATGTCCGATGGCTCTGGCAAGGTTAGGTTTTTTGAGTATATTACAACAGCCCATCCCCCTTCTGGTTTTTCAAAAGGGTTCCGGGACTGAGGAAAGGCACTGGCCGACGCTTGTCTGACTACCTTGACGGGTTAAACTTCAGGACCATGGGGGGAGAAAATTGTCTCCCCTTGTGGGTATCAAATCACCAGGTTTCTGTGATTCCACCAATGGATCGAGTATGGACCCCATTACACTTGGACAAGGGCCCCACTCGATCCCATAGATCTGTCTCAGCTTAAAACCAAAATCTCGGCTTAAAACCTGGGTTACTATGGGTAAGTTAGAGCAAACCACGATGCTGACGGTTTTCCTACAAAATGAAAAATACCTGACTGTGTACCCATCACCTGATTACTCTAGCTAGAGCTTTCCCCTAGAAAAGGTGTAAACTTCGATCTAGCAAATCGAAAATATTTCACGAATTCCTTTCGCTGACTGTGTGTATCTACCACAGGGTTACTCTGGTTAGGCCTTTAGAGTAAGAGTAGGTGTGATCTTAACTTCCTTCAGTATTACTCGATGAGGTGAAAAAACGAATCCTGTTCGTACAAACCCCCTATGGTTAATTTTTTAGAGCCTCCCTTGTATTTTACCAATTCCAATCTCCTATTCCTTCAAACTTGCGTGAGAAGGAGATATTCCAGACACTCTCATCAGTAGTGTACCCCAGGCTCATTGGGTGTTTCGACTCTTTAAACACTAGACACCCTCCTCCGAGGCGGCCTGCCCTGGATGATCAGTCCAGGACTGAGTGTCTTTCATGGCCAATTACTAATCGAGTTGGGTCAGATCCTCAAGGCCACAATTGGGCTGAGTTCTGATTAAGACGACTTTACCGATATTGGTAATCTATTCACGGAATTTATTCCTTTTTAACGGAAACCCACAATCCCATGTGTATCGAGACTAGCGGACGCAAAATTCGTTTTTTTACGAAATTGGTGACTGTTATACCGGTATGACTAATGAAACATCTTTGTTCCTATCCAGAAATTCACCACGGGACCACCTCCCGGACTAACGAAAACCAACCGAATCTGGTAACTATTTTAGTCCTTGATTAACCGATATTCGGCCAACAACTGAATCCACAGAACAGCTTTAACAAATACACATCTTCTGACTGTCCCTTAGACTCCCACAGAGACTTCCAATGGGACGGGCGTCTGAACTGGCGGATGCGGAGCATCAAGCTTCTACCAGTTCTTCCCCCTCGAGGCCAACGCATACCAAACAGACATCATCCCATTACAGGACAACCGTTGGATGCATTGACCTCTAAATTGGAGCTCTAAGGTGAGAGAAACTATCCCCTTACTATGCTCGAAGACGAAAATTTTGTCAGTGTGCCAGCATGTTGTTGCAGGATGTACTGTTGCATGAGAGGTGCTGGTCACCCATAGAAGACTGGGCTCCAATTAAGGTCTGTTAGCCCCAGACCACCTTCCCTGCGTGCTGTCCAAGTGGACCCAGGGGGGCTGGATACTTACCGCCTTCCCAAGCAACCCTTCGTTAACACCGCAAGGTATCCAGGTTACTCGAGAAAAGCCTGCGGGAAACGGTCTCTTCCTCTGGGCCCTTTGTCAGCCCTGCTGACTTAACCCAAAGAGTCTTGCCCAGGAAGTCCCCAAATAGCAACAGTGTTGCCAGGTCCTTCTAATTCCATAGTCAAGACCCCTTGTATCCACTCTATAATCGAAAGTCGAGACTGGCGGATGCACATTTCTGTGCACCAAGCTTCTACCAGCTTCTACCCTCGAGAGCAGAAAGGACTGAATAGATTAATCCTTACCAAAAGATCAATCATCAGCCGCGGATGCCACCAGATGGCGTATTCCCAATACCTATATTTTCAGTGTAACTACCTCCATCGTGGTAACCAAAATTTTTTTAATTTTTTTCTTTTTGTTTTTTTCGCATAAGAACTAGAATGCCCAATCCACCGGTGTTTTATCCGAAAATAATTATCCATACAGCTTTTATTCATAAAGCATTAGAACACTTCCTAGGCTTAATATGGGTAGGTTTTAAAGCAGGAGTCGGTGTGGGCGGAGTTTCAAAGTGCCCAATCCAAATTAAAACGCCACACCAACAGGTGTATTATTCATAGGGCTACTAATGGTAGGTTTAGGGCAGGAGTTGGTGTAGGCATAGCTTCGAAGTGCCCCATCAAAGTGCCCAATGTAATTCATTTAGAAAAGTACTACATCACCAGGTGAATTATTTATAGGGCTACTAATGGTAGGTTTAGGGCAGGAGTTGGTGTAGGCATAGTTTCGAAGTGCCCACTCAAAGTGCCCAATGTAATTCATTTAGAAAAGTACTACATCACCAGGTGTATTATTCATAGGGCTACTGATGGTAGGTTTAGGGCCAGAATTGGTGTAGGCGTAGATTCAAAGTGCCCCATCCAATGTATTAAAATTAAAATTCCACACCAACCGGTGTATTATTCACAGGGCTACTAATGGTAGGTTTAGGGCAGGAGTTGGTGTAGGTGTAGATTCGAAGTGCCCAATCAAAGTGCCCCATGCAATTCATTTAGAAAAGTGTTACATCAGCAGGTGTATTATTCATAGGGCTACTGATGGTAGGTTTAGGGCAGGAGTTGGTGTAGGCGTAGATTCGAAGTGCCCAATCAAAGTGCCCAATGCAATTCATTTAGAAAAGTGTTACATCAGCAGGTGAATTATCCATAGGGCTACTGATGGTAGGTTTAGGGCAGGAGTTAGTGTAGGCGTAGATTCGAAGTGCCCAATCAAGGTGCCCAATGCAATTCATTTAGAAAAGTGTTACATCAGCAGGTGTATTATTCATAGGGCTACTGATGGTAGGTTTAGGGCAGGAGTTGGTGTAGGCGTAGATTCGAAGTGCCCAATCAAAGTGCCCAATGCAATTCATTTAGAAAAGTGTTACATCAGCAGGTGTATTATTCATAGGGCTACTGATGGTAGGTTTAGGGCAGGAGTTGGTGTAGGCGTAGATTCGAAGTGCCCAATCAAAGTGCCCAATGCAATTCATTTAGAAAAGTGTTACATCAGCAGGTGTATTATTCATAGGGCTACTGATGGTAGGTTTAGGGCCGGAGTTGTTGTAGGCATAGATTCGAAGTGCCCAATCAAAGTGCCCAATGTAATTCATTTAGAAAAGTACTACATCACCAGGTGTATTATTCATAGGGCTACTGATGGTAGGTTTAGGGTTAGGGTTAGGGTTAGGGTTAGGGTTAGGGTTAGGGTTAGGGTTAGAGTTAGAGTTAGGGTTAGAGTGTAGGGTTAGGGTTAGGGTTAGAGTTAGAGTTAGAGTTAGGGTTAGGGTTAGGGTTAGGGTTAGGGTTAGGGTTAGGGTTAGAGTTAGGGTTAGGGTTAGGGTTAGGGTTAGGGTTAGGGTTAGGGTTAGGTTAGGGGTTAGGGTTAGGGTTAGGGTTAGAGTTAGGGTTAGGGTTAGGGTTAGGGTTAGAGTTAGGGTTAGGGTTAGGGTTAGAGTTAGGGTTAGGTTAGGGTTAGGGTTAGGGTTAGGGTTAGGGTTAGGGTTAGGGTTAGGGTTAGGGTTAGGGTTAGGGTTAGGGTTAGGGTTAGGGTTAGAG
>NC_136883.1:5000-75582 GCF_949152265.1 Phoxinus phoxinus
CCCTAACCCTAACTCTAACCCTAACCCTAACCCTAACCCTAACTCTAACCCTAACTCTAACCCTAACCCTAACTCTAACTCTAACCCTAACTCTAACTCTAACCCTAACCCTAACCCTAACCCTAACCCTAACCCTAACCCTAACCTAACCCTAACCCTAACCCTAACCCTAACCCTAACCCTAACTCTAACCCTAACCCTAACCCTAACCCTAACCCTAACCCTAACCCTAACCCTAACCCTAACTCTAACCCTAACCCTAACCCTAACCCTAACCCTAACCCTAACCCAACCTAACCCTAACTCTAACCCTAACCCTAACCCTAACCCTAACCCTAACCTAACCCTAACCCTAACCCTAACCCTAACCTCTAACCCTAACCCTAACCCTAACTCTAACCCTAACCCTAACCCTAACCCTAACCCTCTACCCCTGGGACTCTACCCCTGGGACTCTACCCCTGGGACTCTACCCCTGGGACTCTACCCCTGGGACTCTACCCCTGGGACTCTACCCCTGGGACTCTACCCCTGGGACTCTACCCCTGGGACTCTACCCCTGGGACTCTACCCCTGGGACTCTACCCCTGGGACTCTACCCCTGGGACTCTACCCCTGGGACTCTACCCCTGGGACTCTACCCCTGGGACTCTACCCCTGGGACTCTACCCCTGGGACTCTACCCCTGGGACTCTACCCCTGGGACTCTACCCCTGGGACTCTACCCCTGGGACTCTACCCCTGGGACTCTACCCCTGGGACTCTACCCCTGGGACTCTACCCCTGGGACTCTACCCCTGGGACTCTACCCCTGGGACTCTACCCCTGGGACTCTACCCCTGGGACTCTACCCCTGGGACTCTACCCCTGGGACTCTACCCCTGGGACTCTACCCCTGGGACTCTACCCCTGGGACTCTACCCCTGGGACTCTACCCCTGGGACTCTACCCCTGGGACTCTACCCCTGGGACTCTACCCCTGGGACTCTACCCCTGGGACTCTACCCCTGGGACTCTACCCCTGGGACTCTACCCCTGGGACTCTACCCCTGGGACTCTACCCCTGGGACTCTACCCCTGGGACTCTACCCCTGGGACTCTACCCCTGGGACTCTACCCCTGGGACTCTACCCCTGGGACTCTACCCCTGGGACTCTACCCCTGGGACTCTACCCCTGGGACTCTACCCCTGGGACTCTACCCCTGGGACTCTACCCCTGGGACTCTACCCCTGGGACTCTACCCCTGGGACTCTACCCCTGGGACTCTACCCCTGGGACTCTACCCCTGGGACTCTACCCCTGGGACTCTACCCCTGGGACTCTACCCCTGGGACTCTACCCCTGGGACTCTACCCCTGGGACTCTACCCCTGGGACTCTACCCCTGGGACTCTACCCCTGGGACTCTACCCCTGGGACTCTACCCCTGGGACTCTACCCCTGGGACTCTACCCCTGGGACTCTACCCCTGGGACTCTACCCCTGGGACTCTACCCCTGGGACTCTACCCCTGGGACTCTACCCCTGGGACTCTACCCCTGGGACTCTACCCCTGGGACTCTACCCCTGGGACTCTACCCCTGGGACTCTACCCCTGGGACTCTACCCCTGGGACTCTACCCCTGGGACTCTACCCCTGGGACTCTACCCCTGGGACTCTACCCCTGGGACTCTACCCCTGGGACTCTACCCCTGGGACTCTACCCCTGGGACTCTACCCCTGGGACTCTACCCCTGGGACTCTACCCCTGGGACTCTACCCCTGGGACTCTACCCCTGGGACTCTACCCCTGGGACTCTACCCCTGGGACTCTACCCCTGGGACTCTACCCCTGGGACTCTACCCCTGGGACTCTACCCCTGGGACTCTACCCCTGGGACTCTACCCCTGGGACTCTACCCCTGGGACTCTACCCCTGGGACTCTACCCCTGGGACTCTACCCCTGGGACTCTACCCCTGGGACTCTACCCCTGGGACTCTACCCCTGGGACTCTACCCCTGGGACTCTACCCCTGGGACTCTACCCCTGGGACTCTACCCCTGGGACTCTACCCCTGGGACTCTACCCCTGGGACTCTACCCCTGGGACTCTACCCCTGGGACTCTACCCCTGGGACTCTACCCCTGGGACTCTACCCCTGGGACTCTACCCCTGGGACTCTACCCCTGGGACTCTACCCCTGGGACTCTACCCCTGGGACTCTACCCCTGGGACTCTACCCCTGGGACTCTACCCCTGGGACTCTACCCCTGGGACTCTACCCCTGGGACTCTACCCCTGGGACTCTACCCCTGGGACTCTACCCCTGGGACTCTACCCCTGGGACTCTACCCCTGGGACTCTACCCCTGGGACTCTACCCCTGGGACTCTACCCCTGGGACTCTACCCCTGGGACTCTACCCCTGGGACTCTACCCCTGGGACTCTACCCCTGGGACTCTACCCCTGGGACTCTACCCCTGGGACTCTACCCCTGGGACTCTACCCCTGGGACTCTACCCCTGGGACTCTACCCCTGGGACTCTACCCCTGGGACTCTACCCCTGGGACTCTACCCCTGGGACTCTACCCCTGGGACTCTACCCCTGGGACTCTACCCCTGGGACTCTACCCCTGGGACTCTACCCCTGGGACTCTACCCCTGGGACTCTACCCCTGGGACTCTACCCCTGGGACTCTACCCCTGGGACTCTACCCCTGGGACTCTACCCCTGGGACTCTACCCCTGGGACTCTACCCCTGGGACTCTACCCCTGGGACTCTACCCCTGGGACTCTACCCCTGGGACTCTACCCCTGGGACTCTACCCCTGGGACTCTACCCCTGGGACTCTACCCCTGGGACTCTACCCCTGGGACTCTACCCCTGGGACTCTACCCCTGGGACTCTACCCCTGGGACTCTACCCCTGGGACTCTACCCCTGGGACTCTACCCCTGGGACTCTACCCCTGGGACTCTACCCCTGGGACTCTACCCCTGGGACTCTACCCCTGGGACTCTACCCCTGGGACTCTACCCCTGGGACTCTACCCCTGGGACTCTACCCCTGGGACTCTACCCCTTTATTTTTTTCAAAACAAATTGTTAAACATTTTTTAATAAATGCAAAATACATTACAATCAGTCAACATCATAAACAAATTTTTAATTTTTATACAAAAGGGACAATTAAAGGAGCCTGAGTTACAAGTACACTTAAACAGGAATACAAAACTGTTCAAAGAGATGAAAGTTTTATGAATACAGAGACAAAACAAAGGTGTGACCACCATGGAGAAGATCATGGAAGGAACGGTGAGGGAGAACATGGCCGAAAGCCCCAGCAGGATCACCAGGATGTAGGGTGATGGCACAGTCGATGAATGAATAGATGAACCTTTGATGAATGGGCCAGATGGAATCAGGGGGACAACCAACTCAGATGGCGCCATTAGATGCGGGGACCTAGGCAGGGCCGAAGACAAAATGCTTAAATGACTTTGATATGCACCTGTAGTTGATGGATTGTTGGGGTGCAGGGTTGAAAGTTACCAAAAAAAATGGGTACAAGGACATAGAGAAAAATTACAAAGCATAAAAGGGCATAATAAAACAGCCACTAAATGAAAACGAGTGCATAAATATACAAAATATATGTATAGACAAAAGAACTTATCCAGTACATCTCAATACAAAACAAACATTTTAGTAAAATAGGAATGGCCATAAAATAGTCAATGGGAAAGAGCCATTAAACAGCATAATGGCTAATAAGGCAAGGAACATAAATGAAAGATGTATGGAAGACATTAAATAAACACACACAAAAAAAAAAAATAGGCTTAGAAAAAAAAAGCAAAGACAGGAGCAGTCAGAAATAAGGGGGGGGGGGGGGGGCACAAAAAAAAAAAGGCCACTGAGACAATGGACAGACAAACAAGTCTCAAATTAGATACATGAGGTGAAGGCATAAATACAAAATAAACAATTTCAGGAGTATTAAACATTAAATGTATGAGAGTCAATAAATTATGTGCTTGTAAATGCCTACAGGGCAAACTATTAAATGGTTCAATATTAAGAACAAAAAAGTTATTAATTCAAATGTTCAAATAATGTGCATTTGTAAAAATAAAGTAAATTGCACAAACCCAAAAGAACTAAAATATTTAGGCTTAAAATAAAACCAGTCCCTTTAGACCTGTTAAGTATACAAAGACAGTCCTTATTAGAAATGATTCAGATTCAAATCACTAATTCTGAAGAGCTGTGGGATAAACACCACACAAACTTTAAGTGGGACGTAGCTGAATGTTACTCACCCTTTTCCAGTGTAAGGGATCCACTGGAGGCACGTGTAGATGAGAACCCAAGTTCAGTTTATTTATAAACATAACAAGATCAAACATAAAACAAAGCATGACGTGGCATGAATTCAAAAACATGAACATGACACTTACCAACAGTGGATACAGGGAAACAAAATTTGACAAAGAGACATGGCAACTATGAGGGCTTAAATACATACCAGACTAATGACAAGACAAGGGGCACCTGTGAACAATGAAACAATGGGCCAATGACAACATGACACATCAGACAAGGGAACACATGGCAGGATCATACGACTAACAGGGGATCACATGACAGACATGAAGCATGACATGAGACATAAACAAAAAACAAATTGTGATATCCAGTGACAAAAAGCAATTAACTAATTCCTCATATTCACACATCGTTGGTGTATAAAACAAGCCACAATTAGACTAACAGGAAAAATAAATAAATACACCAGTGAAGACTATAGAAACGCAAGAAGAGAAAAATATGCAAATACAATAGTTGCAAAACCTGGACAGTTCCTATCCTCAGACAGTTTGTCTTCAATCTCTTGACACAGCTCCTCACTTCCATGTCCCAGTCAAACTCTTGTGTCTCCAACAGCACTTGTTAATGAAACAACTCTTGATTGTGCAGTAAGGGGATATCGTATAGATAAAAAAATATATATATCCTTCTATCTTTTCTATCTTCTCACCGTAGTTTCAGTAGGTTCAATATATGTCCAGAATTAACGGACCAGAGACTGGAAACTTATTTTCATAGTTTATTCACAAATAAAAAAATAAAAAAATAGAAATAAACACTATAAAACTGGGCAAGATACAGGCCCACTTCAATCCACAATAACCCACTCCTAAGTTACAATTCACTGTAATAGTCACAGATACTATAAGAAAATCAACAATATACACACTTCATGGCTTATACTGTTAAGACCCACTGAACTCCACACTTAATACTAATAAACGTCTATTTAAAAAAAACACAACATGCATAAACCCAGTTAGTAATGATTTAAAAGCTACATTAACCCTCTGGGGTCGGCAATCACGCTGGCCTGATTTGCGCATTTTTTTTCACATAGCAGTTGAATAGACTTAAAATACTCCGTCAAAATACACAGAGTGTGTCCGAGAGAGTGCTCGACAGTGCACGAGAGAGACAGAGTGTGTCCGAGAGAGCGCTCGACAGTGCACGAGAGAGACCGAGTGTGTCCGAGAGTGCGCTCGACAGTGCGCGAGAGAGACAGAGTGTGTCCGAGAGAGCGCTCGACAGTGCGCGAGAGAGGCCGAGTGTGTCCGAGAGAGCGCTCGACAGTGCGCGAGAGAGACCGAGTGTGTCCGAGAGAGCGCTCGACAGTGCGCGAGGGAAACAGAGTGTGTCCGAGAGAGCGCTCGACAGTGCGCGAGAGAGACCGAGTGTGTCCGAGAGAGCGCTCGACAGTGCGCGAGAGAGACAATGTGTCCGAGAGAGTGCTCGACAGTGCGCAAGAGAGACCGAGTGTGTCCGAGAGAGCGCTCGACAGTGCGCGAGAGAGACCGAGTGTGTCCGAGAGAGCGCTCGACAGTGCGCAAGAGAGGCCGAGTGTGTCCGAGAGTGCGCTCGACAGTGCGCGAGAGAGACAGAGTGTGTCCGAGAGAGCGCTCGACAGTGCGCGAGAGAGGCCGAGTGTGTCCGAGAGAGCGCTCGACAGTGCGCGAGAGAGACCGAGTGTGTCCGAGAGAGCGCTCGACAGTGCGCGAGGGAAACAGAGTGTGTCCGAGAGAGCGCTCGACAGTGCGCGAGAGAGACCGAGTGTGTCCGAGAGAGCGCTCGACAGTGCGCGAGAGAGACAATGTGTCCGAGAGAGTGCTCGACAGTGCGCAAGAGAGACCGAGTGTGTCCGAGAGAGCGCTCGACAGTGCGCGAGAGAGACCGAGTGTGTCCGAGAGAGCGCTCGACAGTGCGCAAGAGAGGCCGAGTGTGTCCGAGAGAGCGCTCGACAGTGCGCGAGAGAGACCGAGTGTGTCCGAGAGAGCGCTCGACAGTGCGCGAGAGAGACCGAGTGTGTCCGAGACAGCGCTCGACAGTGCGCGAAAGAGACAGAGTGTGTCCGAGACAGCGCTCGACAGTGCGCGAGAGAGACAGAGTGTGTCCGAGAGAGCGCTCGACAGTGCGCGAGAGAGACCGAGTGTGTCCGAGACAGCGCTCGACAGTGCGCGAGAGAGACCGAGTGTGTCCGAGAGAGCGCTCGACAGTGCGCGAGAGAGACCGAGTGTGTCCGAGAGAGCGCTCGACAGTGCGCGAGAGAGACCGGGTGTGTCCGAGACAGCGCTCGACAGTGCGCGAGAGAGACCGAGTGTGTCCGAGAGAGAGCTCGACAGTGCGCGAGAGAGACCGAGTGTGTCCGAGACAGCGCTCGACAGTGCGCGAGAGAGGCCGAGTGTCTCCGAGAGAGTGCTCGACAGTGTACGAGAGAGTGCTCGACAGTGCGCGAGAGAGACCGAGTGTATCCGAGCTTAATATAGTTTGTTTATAAATAAATTAGGATAATCTCTGTAGCCTATTGGTATCATCTGCAACGTTTTAATTAGTTTACGATTGCGATGGCGCCTGTGTTTGGCTTTGCCTCTGCGGCTGGTTGTTCGCCCCGACTAATTTTGTTTGTTTACTGTGCTATGTTGCTACTAAGTTTGTCAACAAATGTTGTGTCCACTGCATGGGTGTACGATCGCCAAACATTGCTGTTAATCCGATCTTCCATGGTGGAGCGTGGTGACGGATTTATCTGGAGTGGGATAGACGAGCTTGGAGCCCTGTTCGCATGTCCGACTTGAACTGCTGTCTGTATGCGGCATGGAGAGGGCCTAATACGACCTACAAACAGACGGCGGAGTAAGCGAGGAAAAAGGGCAGGGAGGCAGATTCATCTGAAAAAACTCTTCAAACTGGGGATCTTGGACTGCGAGTCCAGACCTTCATGTCTTCGTTCTGTCTTCCCTGATGTCCCCATGGCTCTGGTTCCGGTGCACCGGAGAAACTCTTCGACTGGTCGTGGTGTGTGTTCGGTGCATCTGAGGTCGCTGTCACGAGCCTCTTTCTCTGCTTTGGATGTTCCTTCACCGATCAGGATAGGTCTGATAATGCCAGTTCAATTGCAAACAAGTCTCTTTTGCTCAGCGATTTATTTTCTTCCAAAAGCATGGACTTCATGTTGCTTACGGAGACTTGGCAACGACATATGGAATATTATCACTTAAATGAGCTCTGTCCTTTGGACTGTAATTTTTTCAGCACGCCAAGGCTCACAGGTCGGGGTGCAGGTCTTGCTGTTGTTTTTAAAAAGCGTTTTATCTGCCAGTCAGTGAGTGCTGACACGTACTCATCTTTTGAACTACAGATGACTAAGGTTGGTCGCTTGAATTCATTTTATTGTATTTTAGTTTATCGGCCACCTGGGCCAGTGGCCTCTTTTCTTATTGATTTTTCTGACTTTCTATCATCCATTATTAAGTTGGATAGAGTGATTATTGTTGGCGATTTTAATATCCATGTGGATGATGATACTTGTAAAATGCTTCTGAATTTGTAAATATTACTGAATCTTTTAATTTCCTTCAGCATGTCTCTGGCCCTACGCACAGCAAAGGACATACGCTCGATCTCGTTTTTTCTCATGGTGTAAATATTAATAATGTCTGTATCGAAGATGTACTTGTTAGTGATCACAATTGCATATTATTTGATATTTTTTTGTGATGAGGATCCTCTCCCTGTTAAACGAGAGTCCTGCTCACGTTTGATTAACCAGCGTACTGTTGAGAAATTTTCAGCCGCATTCGACTCAAGCTTGGTTCTTATTTCGAATGACGTGGACTCTTGTGCACAGGCTTTTAATGATCACTGTACTCTGCTGCTGGACAAAGTGGCACCTTTTAAAACTAGAGAAATTTTATCTGTCAATACATCACCGTGGATGAATGACGCCATTCGTAGCTTAAGGCGTGTCTGTCGGAGAACTGAGCGCTTATGGAAAGCAACTCAGCTACAAGTCAACCGCTTGTATCTTAAAGAGCTCTTTATGGACTTACACGAAATGATTAAAGAGGCTAGAGCTTCTTATTTCACTAATTTGATATCTGCCTGTAAAAAAAAAAATCCTAAAGCTCTCTTTGAAACTATTAACAACATTGTTTCTCCTGTTGCATGTATTGTCCCTGTTTTTTCAAATATTGACTGCAACCCCTTTTTGTTTCATTTTGTGGACAAGGTTAGAGCTGTCAGGGCAGACTTGGTTTCATCAGCAAACCACCATATAGTTAAATATCACAGACCGTCAATATTGGACTCTTTCTGTCCCATTACTCTGAATGATATCATTAAATTAGTGGGCACGATGAGACCTTCTCAAAGCCCTGTTGATATTTTACCTACTACCTTGTTTTTAAAATCCATAAATGATCTCGGCCCATGTTTGGTTTCAATGTTAAACTTATCTCTTCCGCTGGGCCAGGTCCCTAGCTGTTTTAAGCATGCTGTTGTTCAGCCTATCTTGAAAAAAAACAATCTTGATGCAGCTTCATTTAAAAACTATAGGCCTATTTCTAAATTGCCATTTCTTTCTAAAATTTTAGAAAGGGTTGTTGCAAACCAGCTAAATAATGTTTTGGATTCTCATAATATCTTTGATAAATTTCAGTCGGGGTTTCGTAAAAAACATTAAACTGAGACTGCCCTCCTTAGGGTCTCAAATTATATTTTGATGGCTGCTGATGTGGGTAAATGCTCTGTTCTGGTTCTATTAGATCTCAGTGCAGCGTTTGATACTGTGGATCACTGCACTCTGATTGATAGACTGAAAACAACTGTGGGCATTACTGGATCAGCTCTGGATTGGTTTTCTTCCTATCTGTCAGACAGGAGTTTCTCTGTGTCCGTTGGAACATTTATGTCAGATTCTGCTCCTTTGTCCTGTGGTGTGCCCCAAGGTTCTGTGCTTGGCCCTCTGCTGTTCAGCCTGTACATGCTTCCTCTTAGGAAGATTATTGGTAGCTTTGGAGAAATATCGTACCATTGTTATGCTGACGATATTCAATGATATTTATCTTTTAGCCCTGATAGGCTGGACAAACTGTCCTTGTTGCACAATTGCTTAGCCTCCATTAATAATTGGCTGGCAGACAACTTTCTGCAACTAAATCCAGACAAAACTGAGGTGCTGATTTTTGCCCCAGACAACATTACACCTAGGATTAGGCAGGCCATTGGGGCTTTATCATCCTCGGACTGTAATGTTGTGCGAAATCTGGGTGTCATTTTTGATAAATCTATGTGTTTTAGCAGTCATGTTAAATCTGTGGTTCGTTCTTGTTTTTTCCATCTCAGGAACATTGCTAAGATTAGATCTGTGGTTTCTAAAAAAGAGATGGAGATGCTTGTTCATGCTTTTATTTCTTCTCGCCTTGACTACTGCAATGTACTGTACACTTGTTTAAACAAATCCTCTATGGACAAATTGCAAGTGGTACAGAATGCAGCTGCAAGACTTTTGAATAAGACCAACAGAAGATCACATATTACACCTATTTTTACCATTACCTTTAACCATTACTTATAGAGCCTTGCATGATCAAGCTCCCTCTTATATCCATGAAATACTGCATGTATACTCCTCTGGTCGCTCTTTGAGGTCTACTGGCCAAGACCTTTTAACTGTCCCTAGAACACGTTTTAAAACAAGAGGTGATCGAGCTTTCTGTGTGGTGGCTCCAAGGCTCTGGAACTCTCTTCCATTAGCTTTGAGAGCTTTGGACTCTGTGGAAACTTTTAAAAAACTCCTTAAGACACATCTTTTTAGACAAGCATTTAGCTAGCAATATAGTTTTGTATGCTTTGTGTACTTATGTGTATATGTATATTTGTATGTTATGTGTATATCTGTTATGTGTATATTTTAATTCTGTGAAGCACTTTGTGACTCTTTTGTCTGTGAAAAGTGCTATAGAAATAAAGATTACTTACTTTACTTACTTTTAAAAGTAACTTACCCAACACTGATATGGAAAAAAAGCAGCATAAACATTCTGATAAACCTCTCCATTTTTATTCCTTCATATAGGTTTGGAAAAACATGAGGGTGAATAAATGCCAGAATTGTCATTCTTTACTGAACTACGGATTTCTTTGTTAATAAAAGGTACCATTTTATGCAATTACATAATGTTATTATAGTTGGTGAAAATTAAACGATTGGAAGAGGTGTTGATGTGTTTCTTGATGCTATCACAAAATTTGTGAATGACTGTAAATTATGAAGTACGTTGTCCTACAATATGTGCTTTTTCCGTGACTAAAGGGTATAGAAAAACGTTGCAGTGGTGGTTAAAAAAGATAAAAAAAGATGATTTTGACTAGTCAGTGATGAACTGCTCAACAACATTCTCCATGACCTGAAGAAGCAGCACAGCCAATGACACAGCACCTACCCAGAATGCACCTCTATCCAGAGCTGAAACAGAGAAGAACAAACATACTTTGATATGTGCTGTGTCAGGCTTTGCATAGCTATACAGATATTAGTGGGTAAAACACTTACTGTGAGAAGTAGAGGCTGCTGCGACCTGGCTAGTGGGAGGCTGAGCAACTGGTTCAGCATTTTGGTTTGGGTTAGCGGTTGTAGAGCTGGTTCCTGGGGCTGTTATGAGTCGAACAGGCCCTGAACGGATAGGGTAGTTGTGGGTCAGAATGCTGTTTACCAGACTCTTGTCTGCCGTGTCCGTACATGGATCAGGACATCTCTGGGTTTGTGTGGTGGTAACACAAAGGTGCACTAGACACTCAACATACATCTAGACAGACAAATTAACAGAGTTTAACAACAGACATGCAAGTAGGATCCACCTGTACATAGAATGTACATAAAGAGGTTATCAAGCATATTGAGAACACAAATAATGAAACATACAGTGTCTCCCATTAGACCCAGAGAACTGAGATATAAGCGGTAAATTCGAACGGTCGAAGTTGACGTCAAGATCTCAAAGGTTCCATTTCCAGGTGCACAGCTGAAAGATAGAGAGCTGGGTGAACAGATTTATGATGGAAAGAGAAAGGATGTAGTAAAAAAAAACATGAAGTACATGAAACAAGATGAGAGATATTAAAGGGACAGGCTATTGAATCTGAATTATCTTCATTTGAGATTCCACCAATTATATCACAAAAAACGACTAAGAATGAGAATTGCCCTGAATCGTTCTGCCTATAACATAAACTATAATTTAGCTTTCTACAATTACACTTTAATTGAACAAAAGTCTCTATGTTACAATCATGTGTTTATTATATTGTGGTGCTTAGAGATTGAGCTGAGACTGAAGTCAATGTAAATGAGATTTAGGGTAATATCATCAAAACTGCACATCTATTTCTCCTCAACAAGCCACATTATTTTTCATATATTTTCATATATTTTCATATCTATAGCACAAATGGCACAGAACAGGACACATGTCAGTGTTTTGGGTGGAAGAAGATAATGAGTGAGTGCTGCTGGTCCAGGTGCTGCCACGTTGCTAGGGTGGTTTCCAGGGTGTTGCTATGGAGTGGCACAAGGTTTCTAAGTGTTTTTTTTCTTAGTGTGCTGCTATGCGCCTTTTAGGGTGTTGAGGGTGGTTGCATACAGGGCCAAAGTAAGTCTTTATGATATTTTTGGGTTACTCGTTCTGAGAACTAGAACTAAAATAACCAACACTAATAACTATTAGCACTTGAAGTTGTTTGAGTAACAGACTCAGTCTTTGTCAGGGCCAATGTTGATACTAACCCGTGGTTCAGCAGAGGCCGTGTGTTTACAAAGTCTTGTGTGTCTGACTCAACACAGCTGCCCACCATGAGCTCAGCACGGTCCAGTGAGCAGTTGGAAAACACATGCAGGTCCAGCGTCTCCATTCGGCCTGTAGACCGGAGCTCTCGAGCCTCACGCACCTGTGGAAAACTGCGCATGCGCGGCAGACGCGTCTGCGCGGCCATAGGGCCCTCTCCGGGGAAGTGGAACTCAATCCAGAAGGACACTGCACCAAACGTCTCCACTTCTGAAGGGATGGAGATTTTAAAAGCTGGAGCTTTGGCTTGTTGGCCGGGAATCCGACAGGCGAGTGGGAGAATGAGAGTGGCAACACGGCTTATAGTGGAGTTAGGATTGATGCTGCGTAAAGTGTTGGTGTACAGCAATTCTGAACCTAAATGCTGAAAAATATCAAAGATGAGATACCAATGAAATCAAATTAAATTAAAATTAAATATTAAAAATTTCCTATTATTTCTTTAACTCTCATCATTCATTTTTTTAAGAGTTTAATTTCTCTGCTGTACTCCAAGAAATATATAAACAGATATTTTTGGTTAATTTGTTTTTCTGTCATTTTTTCTTTTCAATTTATTTTGTTTAATTGTACTGGGCATTTACTGGTGATAGTTCTTTGGTTCTTCAATGTCCATTTAGAATGTGGGCCGTTTTGATTGACCAACCTAAGTTTTAAGTTCACTGTTTGCGCACATATATTGACTACTTGTGTGATATGATGTACTTGTCAGGATTATGTTTTGTTCTGGTTAGGTTCTCTTCCTGTTCCCTGTCATATTGTCACCTAGTTTGTATTTGCCAGTTTGTTTCCAAGTTAATCATTCAGCTGTTTCTGTTTAGTTCCCTCATTTCCGTTTGTATATTTACTCCATGTTTTTTTTTCAGTACCTTGTTCGACGGTATTGTCAGTTCTAAAGTCTATGTTTAGTGGATGTTTTAGTATTTCTCCTGCGATTTTCCTTTACCTTTGTGGATTATTGGATTAAAGACGGTTTTTGAGTTATTTACTGAGTCGTGCGCTTCAATAAAACACCACATCATACATTATTAAGTAAATTGTCACAGTGTCTGGTGGTTCCCTGGGTTAAACACTAGAGGTCCTCAGTTTTCACGGTGTCTAGGCATTCTCACTACATTTCCCATGATCCTGTCTGTCACTGAGTGATCATTGTGTTCAGCTGTTTCTCGTCACCTCGTTTAGCACTTTTGTATATATACCCTGTCAGTTTTAGTGTTTGTCACGGAGTCCTTGTTTAATGTCCCCACACTTCCATTCCTGTTGCTGCCCGTTTCTTGTCCATGTCTTGTGTCTTTGGATTGCCCTATTGGATTTTGACCCTTGCCTGGACTGGTTTTGTGAGTACGGATTACCCTATTAAATCATTGCATTTGGATCTCTCTCTCCTGTGTGTTCCGTGACATAAATTATGTAATAAAATGTTCATGATGTACGTTAGTGTTAGTTAAGTTAAAGAAAAGAAAAGAAAAGAAACTCAAAATTATGGATCAGGTCATAATCACAAAATGTGCATTGGATTTTTGTTCAGAAAATAAGCCTATATTAAATGTAATACAATTTTAGATCAAAATTACCCATTTTGAATTAAAAAATATATTATGCTATGTATTATTATGCTATAAAATATATTATTAGAGAAAATTATTACAGGTTTTTACAATCGTTAGGACCCATTTCTCAATATTTAGGTCACTTTTTTTCAAAACTGCACAGCTCTCCTAAGAAACTTTCATCTTGGCACAGCAGTTCATTGCACATTTAAAATGGACTGAAACTACAAAAAAAAATAAAAAAATCTCAAATCAACTTATTCTTTCACAACACAAGCAAAGTGTTCTGGGTCGTGAAGCTGTCCTGGGTCGCTGCTGAAGCTGTCCTGGGTCGCTGCTGAAGCTGTCCTGGGTCGCTGCTGAAGCTGTCCTGGGTCGCTGCTGAAGCTGTCCTGGGTCGCTGCTGAAGCTGGCCTGGGTCGCTGCTGAAGCTGGCCTGGGTCGCTGCTGAAGCTGGCCTGGGTCGCTGCTGAAGCTGGCCTGGGTCGCTGCTGAAGCTGGCCTGGGTCGCTGCTGAAGCTGGCCTGGGTCGCTGCTGAAGCTGGCCTGGGTCGCTGCTGAAGCTGGCCTGGGTCGCTGCTGAAGCTGGCCTGGGTCGCTGCTGAAGCTGGCCTGGGTCGCTGCTGAAGCTGGCCTGGGTCGCTGCTGAAGCTGGCCTGGGTCGCTGCTGAAGCTGGCCTGGGTCGCTGCTGAAGCTGGCCTGGGTCGCTGCTGAAGCTGGCCTGGGTCGCTGCTGAAGCTGGCCTGGGTCGCTGCTGAGTCGTGAAGCTGGCCTGGGTCGGTGAAGTCGCCCTGGGTCGCTGCTGAGTCGTGAAGCTGGCCTGGGTCGGTGAAGTCGCCCTGGGTCGCTGCTGAGTCGTGAAGCTGGCCTGGGTCGGTGAAGTCGCCCTGGGTCGCTGCTGAGTCGTGAAGCTGGCCTGGGTCGGTGAAGTCGTCCTGGGTCGCTGCTGAGTCGTGAAGCTGGCCTGGGTCGGTGAAGTCGTCCTGGGTCGCTGCTCAGTCGTGAAGCTGGCCTGGGTCGCTGCTGAGTTGTGAAGCTGGCCTGGGTCGGTGAAGTTGTCCTGGGTCGCTGCTGAGTCGTGAAGCTGTCCTGGGTCGCTGCAGAGTCGTGAAGCTGGCCTGGGTCGGTGAAGTTGTCCTGGGTCGCTGCTGAGTCGTGAAGCTGGCCTGGGTCGGTGAAGTTGTCCTGGGTCGCTGCTGAGTCGTGAAGCTGGCCTGGGTCGGTGAAGTTGCCCTGGGTCGCTGCTGAGTCGTGAAGCTGGCCTGGGTCGGTGAAGTTGTCCTGGGTCGCTGCTGAGTCGTGAAGCTGGCCTGGGTCGGTGAAGTTGCCCTGGGTCGCTGCTGAGTCATGAAGCTGGCCTGGGTCGGTGAAGTTGCCCTGGGTCGCTGCTGAGTCGTGAAGTTGCCCTGGGTCGGTGAAGTTGTCCTGGGTCGCTGCTGAGTCGTGAAGTTGTCCTGGGTCGCTGCTGAGTCGTGAAGTTGCCCTGGGTCGCTGCTGAGTCATGAAGCTGGCCTGGGTCGGTGAAGTTGCCCTGGGTCGCTGCTTAGTCGTGAAGTTGCCCTGGGTCGCTGCTGAGTCGTGAAGCTGGCCTGGGTCGGTGAAGTTGTCCTGGGTCGCTGCTGAGTCGTGAAGTTGCCCTGGGTCGCTGCTGAGTCGTGAAGCTGGCCTGGGTCGCTGCGGAGTCGTGAAGTTGCCCTGGGTCGCTGCTGAGTCGTGAAGTTGCCCTGGGTCGCTGCTGAGTCGTGAAGTTGCCCTGGGTCGGTGAAGTTGTCCTGGGTCGCTGCTGAGTCGTGAAGCTGGCCTGGGTCGGTGAAGTTGTCCTGGGTCGCTGCTGAGTCATGAAGCTGGCCTGGGTCGGTGAAGTTGTCCTGGGTCGCTGCTGAGTCGTGAAGCTGGCCTGGGTCGGTGAAGTTGTCCTGGGTCGCTGCTGAGTCGTGAAGCTGGCCTGGGTCGGTGAAGTTGTCCTGGGTCGCTGCTGAGTCGTGAAGCTGGCCTGGTTCGCTACTGAAGCGTGGGTTAGAGGGGCTAACCCTAACCCGTCTTTAATCTCAGTGAGATTGGGCCATAAGTGACGCTCCAGCACCACTAGACTGGCTGTGGCGTGGCCGATGGTTTGGGCGGTGGCTTAGTAGAGCGTGTAGAGCTTATTAAAAAACCCATTTATCGAGTCGGATGCGGATGGGATCTTCTGGGGCCGACCAGTCCAAGCCCAGCTCTTTAACAGCTTTACTGAGTCCATAGGAGGCTGGCATCATCCACACATCGCTTAGGCAGCGGAGTTCACCAACACTTCACAGTCAGAGCCGGCTAGAGACATCGAGTCCAGTTCTTCCTTAGATTTGCCGAATGAGATCATGTCACACGCGCCAGATGAGGGTCGTTGATCCTCGTGGGTGAAGAACACAGGGGACTCTTCAAAGTAAGGGGAGAACGAGACACGAGGGCACTGGGCTTTCTTCCACTTCGCTGCTTAGCTTAGCGGTGGCGTCTCTCTTTCGCTTCGGCTCAAGAGGAGAAGTAGGAGCGAGCGTGGCCATGTTCGGCTCAGCTGGAAACCAGAAGTGCCGCCTCAGCATCGGGGAAGCCCAGGCAAGAGACGCACTCAGAGCTCATCCAGAGTGGGCTGGTGAACCGCATTCACACGCAACATTTGCAACAATGTTGCAGAAATTTGCTCTAAAATTTGCTCTTTTATATAATCGCCGTATGGCCGCAGGGGACAGCGCTCGGTCAGCTTGCTTGAAGAGCGTTTAATCCGCTGAGGGGCTCGTCGATGGCGGGAAGAGGCGAGTAGAGAGGCTCCAGTCTTCTTCGGAGCAGCGAGATGATCTTCACGCTGAAGGAGAAAGATTCTGACGAGATCGGACATCTCTGTGGCCTATATAGGCAGCGTGACTCCTCCCATTTCAAGCGGGCTTAAATGCCATTTGTCTGTGCAGTTGCAGAGATGTGAACCAATCAGGCTTCAGGATTCGGAGAAAACAGGAGTTTTCCCCCATAAGCGTCAGTTAAAAACTGGCACAATGCAAGTGAACGTATTGAAAGGGAACACTCGTTATTCGATGTTTTCTTTTGTAACATTTCTTTACGAAACAAGTATGACACTGTCTCCTGTTAAGAATTCACTGCAGTTGGTTACATGGTCCATGTTTTTTTATAGATGATAATGAAACTGAAAGACTAACACTTGTCTGGGTGTTCTTCTACATTTAATTGCTTTGATAGTATTTGATTTTTTTTTAGATATGGATAATATTTAAATATTGTATTACTGTAGAAATGTAGCAAATTGCTGTTTTAAGTTAAAAACCTAATATAATACAAAACGAAAGGAGTATGTAATCATATGTAGATTGGCATATAGATTCCTAGAGTTTTGGCGGTGATTGTGTAAAATGATTCATGTAATTCTAAAGATGTCGTCTTTCCTTTTTTTTGTCCCACATAGACTGATGTTGTGATCACTGTGTGAAGAGTTTTGAAAAAGATATTGAGAAATTGGTCCTAGTGATTGTAAAAAAAAAGTACATTATAAACATATTTAGCTTATACATTGTGTTTCTATCACATTGTTAACTTTTGTCGGTTGCTACAGTGTGTTCATTATGTAATAGTTCTCATAGAAATGTTCCTATTATGTTATGTGAAAAATATTAACATTAACTTATGAACATTTTATTATATTAATTTAATACTTATTACATTATGTGCAGTTATTACATTTTGAGTTGCAACAACCAAAAATTTGCAACAACATGGTAGTGCGCAAATGATGGCAGATTTTTCATTTTTGGGATAACCACTAAAAAAAAATCTTAACTTAGAAATGGTTAAGAACTCTGACGTGTGTTCATCTAACAGCTCAGTGCATTTACAAAGATAAATGTACAACGAAAAAAATATACAGGATAAACTTTTGTGTTATTGCTAGAAATAAAAAGACACTAATAACTGCATCTATCTACCAAGTGAGAACATTTGCTACCATTCTCTTGGTTCCACAGCCCGTCAGAGAGAAGGTGGTGGTCACGTGGGTTGTGTTGTGAAACACTGGGCATGCCGGATCATTCAGCTGGAGGTCAGAGATGTGGAGATTCTCCAGGAAGGACATGGGCAGCACTAGAGACATCTGAAGCTCCCGCTCCATACATTTCAACTCTGACAGGCAAATAGACAGAGAAATGTTCTTACATTTGGAACAAAATGAGGGTGAGACAGGCTTATGACAAGTGAGAGGACGCTTTCGAAGGCCTGTGCTTTGACACGTTATGCTTTTTTATACATATGAGACGAGTAGATTTGCTAGTGCATAGGTAAGTTTATCGTTTTTTTTGTTTCAGATTTTGATGAGTTCAGGTTTTAGTCTTAGGTTCGGTTCAAATAAAATGTTGCATTTTGTCTATGACAGAAATAAAGCCGTGCACACAAAATCAATTAAAAAAAAACAGAATGCAAAAAGATTTAAGAAAGATCATCAATCCACTATGGAAACAATGAACATGATTTGCTGCAGGTCATATTTTGTATCTGTCAAAAATCATAAATAGAGAGCACATCTGTAGTGTATTGTGATGTGTAAACTGATAAAAGCAGGACACTGAATCATTATGTTTTGGTTCCAGTGTTTTTTGCTCTGTGCTGCTGTGTGACAGTTTAGTGTCCATGTGCCTTTAATGAAGGTGTACTGTACGTATTAGATAAGGAATACTACAACACCTGAGGTGTACAGTATCTACAAAATGACTGGAGTCTGTGTTGAATAAAGCGCTATATAAATAAAGGTGACTCTACTTGACTTGCACATTAACCAGTACAGGTTGAAACAATTGTGGAATATTATAGTGCTGCCATGCAAACAAAGGGTTTATTACCTGTTCCTGGTGGCAAAGGATCTGTTCGTGCTGAAAAAGAGTGATACTAGATTAATAAAGATCATAGGCATATGACCTTCTATCGCTATTTTTAAAATACCACCAGGAAAACATGGAAAAGGAGTACATCAGCCTTACTTTGTTGTAGCCATATACACCTGATGCGAGACTGCAGGCTGTGAAACAAACAGAAGAGAGTTTTAACTGAGTTGTCAACCGTGAATTGCTTTTATGAAGTATTCAGGGTGACTCCGTGAGCTTCTTGCTACCTCTGAGTATTTGCAGCGAAACAAATGGACAGAAGATGAGCAAACTGATTAGGACCTCGGACCCAGGACAGTGTGACGGCGCTCTGGGAATCCCTGCCGGTTTCCATCGGGGAGATGAAGAGGCCCGGTGGGCCAATCACAGCAATTTCAGACACACTGCAATGACAACAACAACAAAAATCAACTGACACAATGACAAAAAAAAAAAAGATCAGTAATTCATTATCATGGTGCATGAAACTATCCTCAAGCTTCGCTCCTCCGATCTGTAAAATGTAGGGAAAAGGTAGGAAATTCATCTTTGCAATGTGCAAAGAGATCTAAAGGCCGTAAACGCTGTTACCTGACAGTGTCGTCCACTGAGAAAGAAATCTATCCTGGATCATGAAGAGCTGGAAGAGGAGGGTTATGTGGCACCACTGGCGTGTCCATCACAGCGAGTGCGGAGGCGTGTGGAGGCGTGCGGCCGGTAAGCTTTGTTTGCGAGTGCAGTTGAGCACCATGACTAGAGAAGTAATGTTAGTAATGGTGCTGTCAGGATATACACGAGGACAACACGGCAAGTTGGATTCAGAAAGCTTTAATAGTAGAAAGGCAGGCGAGTGACAGATGAAACGGGCAGATGCAGGATATTATTTGCAGAGGAATGATAGTATGATGATATCTTGCGGATATATGCCTGAATGTAGAAAGGATGTGCAAACCGGGAAACAGGGAAGGATCACAGGAGAATCGGGGAGTATCCAGGAGGAAACGCATGGTCTTGGGAGAGAAGCAGTAGTTAAATCCTTGAGCTGGAATACTGTGGAGTACCACTGGAACAGAGGAGAAGGATCTGGGAATCACAGAGATGTTAAGGTTCGAGGCTCGACGGAGACTGGATGAGAAGTGTGCTCTTCTGTAGTGCTCAGTGCTGCTGGGTTAGACGACAGGTGCAGGTGGGTAATACTCGGGGGATTGTGATCTTTGTGCAGTGGGTGTGAATGAACCTGATTGATCCCTGACAGGTGCCACTCTGACACATTTGATGTGAAGCTACAGACCTGAAGTTCCCAGGTCCATAGGGCACATCGATGGCTGTTTCTGAGACTGGCCAAATGACCTTGAGTGTTTTTAGTCCAAACTGCAGAAGATGAAGCACTCATCCTAGTGCAGACATCACTGACATTTACATTTGGGTCCAGTCAGGTGAAAAGAAATTCTGTCATCTCAGACTCATTTTACTGGATCGGGATTTTCTTTTTTAAGAACAAATTTATAATAGATGTCTGGTTTAAGAAAGAAGTGATTTGGGGCAATTCAAGTCAGGTACAGACCTCAGAACTGTACTTCAAAATGTCTTTTGATGTTTTTGTGTTCTGCAGAAGAAAGATATTCATACAGGTTTGGACAACAGGAGGTCGAGTAAATGACTGAGTTTTCATTTTTGGCTAAGCTTTTGAAATAAGAATGACATTCCTTTAAATTCCTGTAAATCAATTTGAGCATGAAACAGTACACAGCTCAAATATAATGTCCAAATATAACTGTTCTGTCTGCGTACCTTGAGTCCACAGTAATATTGAGATGGACTTCTCCAAAGGGCAGGACGTGGATCACAGCGCCCCCTGCTGGACTCACTCCTGTGAACTGTGGCACAGTGGAGCAGTCGGCTCCGCTTTCAACTACAGTAACACACAACACCAAGAAATCTATAGTAACACACAGTAAAAATGCATACAAATGTGCATGGATCAGCCGTATCTTATATGTCTTCTCACTTGTGTACAGGGCTTGACATATACATATCGATAAGGAAATATCTGAAACTCTTCCGCAGGACACACAATACTTGCTGTGTGTTCTCGCCATAGACTGTAAAAAAAAAAGCGACGCCCCTTCGCTCTCTTCCATTGGTGAGAACTGAAGCGCTGTCGGGACGGGTGAAACAGCGCCTCCTGCCAGTTAAACCTGGTCATAGGAAAGCCGCTCTTAAGGCTATTCAACTAGTAAACACTCGATATGACTCAAGGAAGAAATGTAAGGAAATGAATTGTAAACGGATTTGCCTGTCTTCGTCAAAATAGCCTATTAGAAAGATTACACAAAATGCACAAAGGCTTATCGCCTATGTTTATTGGGCGATAGAACAAAAATGGTTCAAATGAACCTGTAAATTAAAATAAATTACAAAATATGTTTGTAACAATATGTACGTAAGTTACTTGTCAGGTATTGTTCATAAAAACAAGCATTAGATGAATAGTTGCTGTTTAAACTGTTTCATATTTCATATAAATCTTTCTGTAACCTTATCTTAGAAAATTACGTTTATCTGAAAAGTGTTTCAACTGTCCCGGCTCTCCCCTACTGTAATTCATTAGTTTATTGTGAAGACTGAGATGAAATGCCAACCTGTTATTAAGAGATGCACAGATACAGCGGAGAAAGGCTTTGCCTCGGTGTGAATCTGGTTCTTCACAGACGGAGGAAAATCCTCCACCACGATCTGTACTGAATACTGACCCACATACCCCCCGCCTCCATACAGTAGTGTACACGTCTCCTTTCAGGGTCAAACACATGGGTGTTGGCAAGAAACAAATGAAAAAAACAACACTTGTAACTATTTAATTGAACTGAATATTAAAAGGTAAAGATGACTGACTTCATTAAGGCGCATAAATTCCCCAAGGCCGTTCTTCTCATAATGACAGCGAATCTCATCTCCATCCAAATCCATCACATGTACCGGGATTTCCTGAGGACAACCAGCTCCTAACCTGGTATATAGAGATACAAGTTTCAGACACACTGTGTGTTTTCTATGTGCATTTCTGAAGTGTGTTTGAGCTGTACCTGATCGGAGGCGGCAGCGACACATATGGAGGCCGGTTTACACTGTTAGTGTCCGATCTGATAGACAGATCTGCTCTTGAATATAGAGACACGGCTCCATCAGATCTGAAAGTGAACACAATATATTATACTTTATTCACTCCACAGGTCATTTACTTGGACCGTCTGTAATCACAAACCCGAGCTGAAGAGTAGAAGTGTGGTTTAGAGGGATGGTTTTCTGCCACTGACGGAGACACCAGCCGGGAGAAGGAAACACTCCTTCAGGAGAAGAGCTGAGCGGATCGAGGCAGTTCACGTCCTCACACACTTCATCCGGGGCCGGACAGGGCAAAGTGGACACCACACTGTAATGACCCCTGACCTGCAGGACACACACCACTTAAACCCTGGAAACCTACGCAGAACTCTTTAAAAGATCAACCTGGTTAAAACTTGCTGTCGGTCTTGGTGAACACTTTATTAAGATGGGTCGAGCTATTGTATAATAATTGTGTTTGTGCCGCGCTCGCTAAAGCCTGTCGCTCATACACACTCAGGGTTAGGAGTCTTCAGTCTTTTATTCGCCTTGGTGATCGAACCCTTGGCAGAAGATATAAGAACAAATATTAATATGTGTGGGTTAACGGTAGCAAATAACCAACATGAGATTACTCTGTATGCAGACGATATTTAGGCTTTCATGGTGAATTCTAAAAACTTGCATCAAAAGTGTTTTTTATTTATTTAATGCAGCTCAGAGGTGGCATAAATGCATTTACACTTACATAAATAATGCTATAAGAATACTGTATTCTAAAATGTAAATACAGAAATATGAAATGATGTTTAAAAAAACGGATAATTTAAATATGAAACTAAAATTAAAATTGCTATTAGGTGGCGTTAGTCCCTGTCTTGAGGAGTGAGTCAACAGATTCGTTCAAACACAGATTCATTTAGTAACGAAACACCACTGTTTTGCCTCAGAGACATTCATAGCACAACAAAGCAACATGGCTTTATTATTATTAAAACTGATATTCTGGGAAATCATGCTAATGTATTATTGCTTATTATATCATATTAATAAGAGGGGAAATCATCCAGTGGATTTTTTACCTTGAATTCTAACTGCATTCCAAAGGATGATGTGTCCCAGTGAAAGCTTGCCGTGTCGAGGCCTTTTTTATTGCTTTTTGTACATTGAGTTAAGGGTTATTATGAATACTTCATAATGTATTCTCGCATGTCGTAAAAACTAAAATTCAGATATTATCATAGATGGTACATATAGTCCATAGTGAAGCATTAAGAGAGCAAATAAATGAGGCCTGAACCAGAGGCTGTAAATCGTGACACGAGTTGTCTCTGACAGAACAAAGATTGGAATTGTTGTAATGAATGAATCTCACCTGTTCGGATCTGTCCTCAAGCAACTCAATATTGAGCGCTGCGCTGAGAATGGATCCGGCCGCGATGTGAAGCAGTGCCAGCATGCAGACGGTCCGAGTCCAGGCCTTCATCGCTACACGCCGGGATCAACACGTGACCATTGAGAATAATCTTTGTAAACTTAGGATACTAAGTCAGTCCATTGTGATTTGTCTATGAACATACTCTATGGAATTGTGTCTTATCAAGATAAACTTACGCACATGCTAAACCCTAAACATTTCTTTACATTTCACAACAGCTTGTTCCAATGTGTTATCTTTATTTTTCTGAATTCACCCTACGGTACAGGATTGTGAAAGAATCAGACGTACCGGAAGCCTCCTGATGTCCCGATGCCTCCAGAAAGATTCCCTCCACTGATGTGTGTCTATTATTAGACAGCGTCCAGAGCTCGTGTGCGAAACGTCTTGTTTCCAAGCATCAACATGAAAGTAAAACGTTGTAAGAAAGGATGCCAAACTGGCTGGGTGAGAATGGTTAAGGCATTTGGGTCTATTGTTTAATGATTACGTGTCAAGGAGTGTGAATGCCAGGAATAGACTGTGTTTAATAAAGGAAGAAAACAATCAAATATCCTCATTACTTCTTGTAGAGACTCAAAAATCACGCTTGATAATGGCATGTATGACATGTATGAGGAAAAACATTTGTTGTGAAGCCGTGTGTTTCTGCATCTCGTTGAGCAACACGGGCCTCAGAGCTCATGTTTCAGATCCGCCGGTTTCGGTCACACACACCTGAACACACACCCTGGCATTTCTACTTTTTTGGTCAATTTTCCACTGAGTTTAAAGTTGCATTTATGGGCGGTAGAGATTTAATATCCTTCCGGATCATAAACCGTTGCTGTTTTCCTCCTCGTCTTTCAAGAAAATTCTTGTTTCTAAACAAACTCCAGGGTTGTGTGTTCATCTAATACACATCAACGCCTCAATCAATAGAAGATTAATTACCCGGTTTAGATCACGGCTGTGAGACACTACATGTTCTTCTTAGGTTTATATGGCTCTCACTAAACGCCAGGAGTTTGAATATAAAAATGTAGTATTTAAATCATTTGACATATTAACTTCTATTATAAACACTGTAATATTATAATCACATCTGAATGAGGCTTTTAATTGAATCAAATCAGCGTATTGTCATTCTTCTGGTTCGAGTCGCAGCTGAAGCCTGGAGTTTTCATTGTGTTGGTTTCCCTCACAACCAGACATACAGCTAATGCTTACGAGTGTGTGTGTGTGTGTGAGAGAGAGAGAGAGAGGGAGTGTGTGTGTGTGTGAGAGAGAGCGAGGGAGAGTGTGTGTGTGTGTGTGTGTGAGAGAGAGGGAGAGTGTGTGAGAGAGAGAGGGAGTGTGTGTGTGAGAGAGAGTGTGTGAGAGAGAGAGGGAGTGTGTGTGTGTGTGTGAGGGAGAGAGGGAGTGTGTGTGTGAGAGAGAGAGGGAGTGTGTGTGAGAGAGAGAGAGGGAGTGTGTGTGTGTGTGTGAGAGAGAGGGAGTGTGTGTGTGTGTGTGTGTGTGTGAGAGAGCGAGGGAGAGTGTGTGTGTGTGAGAGAGAGGGAGTGTGTGTGTGTGAGAGAGAGAGGGAGTTTGTGTGTGTGTGTGAGAGAGCGAGGGAGAGTGTGTGTGTGAGAGAGAGAGTGTGTGAGACAGAGGGAGAGTGTGTGAGAGAGAGAGGGAGTGTGTGTGTGAGGGAGAGAGGGAGTGTGTGTGTGAGAGAGAGAGAGGGAGAGTGTGTGTGTGAGGGAGAGTGTGTGAGTGTGTGAGAGGGAGTGTGTGTGTGTGTGAGAGAGAGCGAGGGAGAGTGTGTGTGTGTGAGAGAGAGGGAGTGTGTGTGTGTGAGAGAGAGTGTGTGAGAGAGGGAGTGTGTGTGTGTGAGGGAGAGAGGGAGTGTGTGTGTGAGAGAGAGAGAGGGAGTGTGTGTGTGTGAGGGAGAGAGGGAGTGTGTGTGTGAGAGAGAGAGAGGGAGAGTGTGTGTGTGTGTGTGAGAGAGAGAGTGTGTGAGACAGAGGGAGAGTGTGTGAGAGAGAGAGGGAGTGTGTGTGTGTGTGTGTGTGAGGGAGAGAGGGAGTGTGTGTGTGAGAGAGAGAGAGAGGGAGAGTGTGTGTGTGTGAGGGAGAGTGTGTGAGTGTGTGTGTGAGGGAGAGTGTGTGAGTGTGTGTGTGTGAGGGAGAGAGGGAGTGTGTGTGTGAGAGAGAGAGAGGGAGAGTGTGTGTGTGTGTGTGAGGGAGAGAGGGAGAAAAAGTGATGTTTAATTTACTCCCTAAGAATAATTATGCTATTTATGTTTCTAAATGTTAGAGTACTCCTACCGTGAAGCTGGATGAACACACCAAGGGTAACGGGACTGGTTTCAACCAAAATCAAAGTAATTGACTGTACAACTCTGACAGAAACTCAATGATGTCAGGGCTATAATGTGATTGGTTGTGAAAGCACACATGATCCAACTTGGCCATTACACTTTTTCAATGGTAGAGCCGAGGATTTATTTCCTATAGGACCATTCCTGAAAACACACGCTTGTGATCTGGGTTAGTGGTCCACAAATCTATTTACACTCTAAACCTTGTGCTGAAGTCAGAGCCGTGTTGGTTTCAGAGCATGTGATCAGATTAGGCCATTTGACCAACACACTAAAACAAGAGAGAAAAAGCTACATAAGCGTTCAGCAAACTGGAATGAAGCACTTCGATGAGGAAAGATGTTTTAATGACAGATACAAAACCTACATGTTATCATCAGAACGTATGGGTGCTGGATAGAAAACACTGATGCACATTCCCATGTGAATTTTATAGAAATTAATAGAGCTAGTGGTTTACAAACGATTGAAGCTACAGCCAACTTCACAGCCATTGGTCCAGCAGTAAAAGCGGAGTTAGTCTGGGTTCAGTTTAATCTGGCCACTTCATTACTATCAGTTTTCTATTAAAATGTGCATGGCTTATAAACAGCCGGCTGTATTTATTCTGAAGACTGCAGGCGGACCGTCGGCCACAACCAGGAGTGCAGCGGAACCGGCCAATCAGAGGTCAGATCTGGAGAGAAGCGATTGGTCCTCTAAAGCGTCGCTGTCTTCACTACTTTCCGTTCTTCACATTAGACATCCTCTCCTGAAACAAACAGGGAAGAGATGAAGTTGCACAAGCTGAGGCCCACATCACCTGAACGTGGAAACATTCATTTATGTAAAGAATAACATTAATTAAACATGTTTAATACGTTTCCTCATCGATGGGTTTAAACATCTCATAATATAGCCAGAAGCGTTCACAAACGTCACATTTAACAAACATGCATTATTTCTGGATTCTGCACATGTTGCTACTTTAAAGATGACCAACAGTCACACTCCGACTCTAACCGTGGAACCGCGGATAAACGTGTGTGTGCACCTTGATCATGGCCTCCAGTTTAACGGCGTCGGCAGCAAACTTGCGGATCCCGTCAGAGAGTTTCTCCACGGCCATCCGGTCCTCGTTGTGCAGCCAGCGGAAGCTCTTCTCATCCAGGTGGACCTTCTCCAGATCACAGTCCTTAGCTGAACACAAGACCAGTCTCGATCAACGTGTGTGTGTGTGTGTGTACAAGACCAGGCTCGATCAACGTGTGTTTGTGTGTGTGTGTGTGTGTACAAGACCAGTCTCGATCAACGTGTGTGTGTGTGTGTGTGTGTGTGTACAAGACCAGTCTCGATCAACGTGTGTGTGTGTGTGTGTACAAGACCAGTCTCGATCAACGTGTGTGTGTGTGTGTGTGTGTGTGTGTGCAAGACCAGTCTCGATCAACGTGTGTGTGTGTGTGTGTACAAGACCAGTCTCGATCAACGTGTGTGTGTGTGTGTGTGTGTGTGTGTACAAGACCAGTCTCGATCAACGTGTGTGTGTGTGTGTGTGTGTGTGTGTGTGTGTGCAAGACCAGGCTCGATCAACGTGTGTGTGTGTGTGTGTGTGTGTGTGTGTGTGTGTGTGTGTGTGTGTACAAGACCAGGCTCGATCAACACGTGTGTGTTCACAAGACCAGTCTCGATCAACGTGTGTGTGTGTGTGTACAAGACCAGGCTCGATCAACGTGTGTGTGTGTGTACAAGACCAGGCTCGATCAACGTGTGTGTGTGTGTGTGTACAAGACTAGGCTCGATCAACGTGTGTGTGTGTGTGTGTGTGTGTGTGTGTGTGTACAAGACCAGGCTCGATCAACGTGTGTGTGTGTGTGTGTGTGTGTGTGTGTGTGTGTGTGTGTGTGTGTGTGTGTGTGTGTGTGTGTACAAGACCAGGCTCGATCAACGTGTGTGTGTGTGTGTGTGTGTACAAGATCAGGCTCGATCAACACGTGTGTGTGTGTTCACAAGATCAGGCTCGATCAACGTGTGTGTGTGTGTGTGTGTGTGTGTGTTCACAAGATCAGGCTCGATCAACGTGTGTGTGTGTGTGTGTGTGTGTGTTCACAAGATCAGGCTCGATCAACACGTGTGTGTGTGTTCACAAGATCAGGCTCGATCAACGTGTGTGTGTGTGTGTGTGTTCACAAGATCAGGCTCGATCAACACGTGTGTGTGTGTTCACAAGATCAGGCTCGATCAACGTGTGTGTGTGTGTGCGTGTGTGTGTGTGTTCACAAGATCAGGCTCGATCAACGTGTGTGTGTGTGTGCGTGTGTGTGTGTGTGTTCACAAGATCAGGCTCGATCAACACGTGTGTGTTCACAAGATCAAGCTCGATCAACACGTGTGTGTGGTGTGTGTGTGGTGTGTGGTGTGTGAGTGTGGTGTGTGTGCGGTGTGTGGTGTGTGCGGTGTGTGTGTGTGCGTGTGTGTGTGTGTGTGTGTGCGTGTGTGTGTGTGCGCGGTGTGTGTGTGTGTGTGTGCGCGGTGTGTGTGTGTGTGTGTGTGTGTGTGTGTGTGTGTGTGTGCGCGGTGTGTGTGTGTTCACAAGATCAAGCTCGATCAACACGTGTGTGTGGTGTGTGTGTGTGTGTGGTGTGTGTGTGGTGTGTGTGTGTGTGTGGTGTGTGTGGTGTGTGCGGTGTGTGTGTGTGTGTGTGCGCGGTGTGTGTGTGTGCGCTCACCTCCCTGTGGCGTGAGGGAACACCTGACTGCGCTGTGGTCTTGGCTCAGTTCACCCAGAAGCCCAGGAGAGATGGTGAGGAGATCACAGCCGGCGAGCGCCTTCACTTCCCCCGTGTTCCTGAAGGAGGCGCCCATCACCACCGTCCCGTAGTTGAACTTCTTATAGTAGTTGTAGATCTTGGTGACACTCAGCACACCTGAGAGAGAGACAGAAGCGTGGCTAGTGGAGTGAACAGAGACGGTGGAGTGTCTCAGAGAGGTGAGAGAGAGAGAGAGAGGTCTGAGAGAGAGAGAGGTCTGAGAGAGAGAGAGAGGGGTCTGAGAGAGAGAGAGAGGGGTCTGAGAGAGAGAGAGGTCTGAGAGAGAGAGAGGGGTCTGAGAGAGAGAGGGGTCTGAGAGAGAGAGAGGTCTGAGAGAGAGAGGGGTCTGAGAGAGAGAAGGGTCTGAGAGAGAGAGGGGTCTGAGAGAGAGAGGGGTCTGAGAGAGAGAGGGGTCTGAGAGAGAGAGGGGTCTGAGAGAGAGAGGGGTCTGAGAGAGAGAGGGGTCTGAGAGAGAGAGGGGTCTGAGAGAGAGAGGGGTCTGAGAGAGAGAGGGGTCTGAGAGAGAGAGGGGTCTGAGAGAGAGAGGGGTCTGAGAGAGAGAGAGAGAGGGGTCTGAGAGAGAGAGAGGTCTGAGAGAGAGAGAGGGGTCTGAGAGAGAGAGAGGGGTCTGAGAGAGAGAGAGGTCTGAGAGAGAGAGAGAGGGGTCTGAGAGAGAGAGAGAGGTCTGAGAGAGAGAGGGGTCTGAGAGAGAGAGGGGTCTGAGAGAGAGAAGGGTCTGAGAGAGGGGTCTGAGAGAGAGAGAGGTCTGAGAGAGAGAGAGAGGGGTCTGAGAGAGAGAGAGGTCTGAGAGAGAGAGAGGTCTGAGAGAGAGAGAGAGGTCTGAGAGAGAGAGGGGTCTGAGAGAGAGAGGGGTCTGAGAGAGAGAAGGGTCTGAGAGAGGGGTCTGAGAGAGAGAGAGAGGTCTGAGAGAGAGAGAGAGGTCTGAGAGAGAGAGAGGTCTGAGAGAGAGAGAGAGGTCTGAGAGAGAGAGGGGTCTGAGAGAGAGAGGGGTCTGAGAGAGGGGTCTGAGAGAGGGGTCTGAGAGAGGGGTCAGAGAGAGAGAGGTCTGAGAGAGGGGTCTGAGAGAGGGGTCAGAGAGAGAGAGGTCTGAGAGAGGGGTCAGAGAGAGAGAGGTCTGAGAGAGGGGTCAGAGAGAGGGGTCAGAGAGAGAGAGGTCTGAGAGAGGGGTCAGAGAGAGGGGTCAGAGAGAGGGGTCTGAGAGAGGGGTCAGAGAGAGGGGTCAGAGAGAGGGGTCTGAGAGAGAGGTCTGAGAGAGGGGTCAGAGAGAGAGAGGTCTGAGAGAGGGGTCAGAGAGAGGGGTCAGAGAGAGGGGTCAGAGAGAGAGAGGTCTGAGAGAGGGGTCTGAGAGAGGGGTCAGAGAGAGGGGTCTGAGAGAGGGGTCAGAGAGAGAGAGGTCTGAGAGAGAGAGGTCTGAGAGAGGGGTCTGAGAGAGGGGTCTGAGAGAGGGGTCAGAGAGAGAGAGGTCTGAGAGAGAGAGGGGTCAGAGAGAGGGGTCTGAGAGAGGGGTCTGAGAGAGGGGTCAGAGAGAGGGGTCTGAGAGAGGGGTCAGAGAGAGGGGTCAGAGAGAGGGGTCAGAGAGAGGGGTCTGAGAGAGAGGGGTCAGAGAGAGAGGGGTCAGAGAGAGAGGGGTCAGAGAGAGGGGTCAGAGAGAGGGGTCTGAGAGAGGGGTCAGAGAGAGGGGTCTGAGAGAGGGGTCTGAGAGAGAGAGGGGGGTCTGAGAGAGAGAGAGAGGTCTGAGAGAGAGAGAGGTCTGAGAGAGAGAGAGAGGTCTGAGAGAGAGAGGGGTCTGAGAGAGAGAGGGGTCTGAGAGAGAGAAGGGTCTGAGAGAGGGGTCAGAGAGAGGGGTCTGAGAGAGGGGTCTGAGAGAGGGGTCAGAGAGAGAGAGGTCTGAGAGAGGGGTCAGAGAGAGGGGTCAGAGAGAGGGGTCTGAGAGAGGGGTCAGAGAGAGAGAGGTCTGAGAGAGAGAGGTCTGAGAGAGGGGTCAGAGAGAGAGAGGTCTGAGAGAGAGAGGGGTCAGAGAGAGGGGTCTGAGAGAGGGGTCTGAGAGAGGGGTCTGAGAGAGGGGTCTGAGAGAGGGGTCTGAGAGAGGGGTCAGAGAGAGGGGTCAGAGAGAGGGGTCAGAGAGAGGGGTCTGAGAGAGGGGTCTGAGAGAGGGGTCTGAGAGAGAGGTCTGAGAGAGAGGTCTGAGAGAGAGGTCTGAGAGAGGGGTCAGAGAGAGGGGTCAGAGAGAGGGGTCTGAGAGAGGGGTCTGAGAGAGAGGGTCAGAGAGAGAGAGGTCTGAGAGAGAGGTCTGAGAGAGGGGTCAGAGAGAGGGGTCAGAGAGAGGGGTCAGAGAGAGGGGTCAGAGAGAGAGAGGTCTGAGAGAGAGGTCTGAGAGAGGGGTCAGAGAGAGGGGTCAGAGAGAGGGGTCAGAGAGAGAGGTCTGAGAGAGAGAGGGGTCAGAGAGAGGGGTCTGAGAGAGGGGTCTGAGAGAGGGGTCAGAGAGAGGGGTCTGAGAGAGGGGTCTGAGAGAGGGGTCAGAGAGAGGGGTCAGAGAGAGGGGTCAGAGAGAGGGGTCTGAGAGAGGGGTCTGAGAGAGGGGTCTGAGAGAGAGGTCTGAGAGAGAGGTCTGAGAGAGAGGTCTGAGAGAGGGGTCAGAGAGAGGGGTCAGAGAGAGGGGTCTGAGAGAGGGGTCTGAGAGAGAGGTCTGAGAGAGGGGTCAGAGAGAGAGGTCTGAGAGAGGGGTCAGAGAGAGGGGTCTGAGAGAGAGGTCTGAGAGAGAGGTCTGAGAGAGGGGTCAGAGAGAGGGGTCAGAGAGAGGGGTCTGAGAGAGGGGTCTGAGAGAGGGGTCAGAGAGAGAGGTCAGAGAGAGAGGTCTGAGAGAGAGGTCTGAGAGAGGGGTCAGAGAGAGGGGTCAGAGAGAGGGGTCTGAGAGAGAGGTCTGAGAGAGAGGTCTGAGAGAGGGGTCTGAGAGAGAGGTCTGAGAGAGGGGTCTGAGAGAGGGGTCTGAGAGAGGGGTCAGAGAGAGAGGTCTGAGAGAGAGGTCTGAGAGAGGGGTCTGAGAGAGGGGTCAGAGAGAGGGGTCTGAGAGAGGGGTCTGAGAGAGGGGTCTGAGAGAGGGGTCAGAGAGAGAGGTCTGAGAGAGGGGTCTGAGAGAGGGGTCAGAGAGAGAGGTCTGAGAGAGAGGTCTGAGAGAGGGGTCAGAGAGAGGGGTCAGAGAGAGGGGTCAGAGAGAGAGGTCTGAGAGAGGGGTCTGAGAGAGGGGTCAGAGAGAGAGGTCTGAGAGAGAGGTCTGAGAGAGGGGTCAGAGAGAGGGGTCAGAGAGAGAGGTCAGAGAGAGGGGTCAGAGAGAGGGGTCTGAGAGAGGGGTCAGAGAGAGGGGTCTGAGAGAGGGGTCTGAGAGAGAGGTCTGAGAGAGGGGTCAGAGAGAGGGGTCAGAGAGAGGGGTCAGAGAGAGGGGTCAGAGAGAGGGGTCAGAGAGAGAGGTCTGAGAGAGGGGTCAGAGAGAGAGGTCTGAGAGAGGGGTCTGAGAGAGGGGTCAGAGAGAGGGGTCAGAGAGAGGGGTCAGAGAGAGAGGTCTGAGAGAGGGGTCAGAGAGAGGGGTCAGAGAGAGAGGGGTCTGAGAGAGAGGTCTGAGAGAGGGGTCAGAGAGAGGGGTCAGAGAGAGAGGGGTCAGAGAGAGGGGTCTGAGAGAGGGGTCTGAGAGAGGGGTCTGAGAGAGGGGTCTGAGAGAGAGGTCTGAGAGAGGGGTCAGAGAGAGGGGTCAGAGAGAGAGGTCTGAGAGAGGGGTCAGAGAGAGAGGTCTGAGAGAGGGGTCAGAGAGAGGGGTCAGAGAGAGGGGTCAGAGAGAGGGGTCAGAGAGAGGGGTCAGAGAGAGGGGTCAGAGAGAGGGGTCAGAGAGAGGGGTCAGAGAGAGGGGTCTGAGAGAGGGGTCAGAGAGAGGGGTCTGAGAGAGGGGTCTGAGAGAGGGGTCTGAGAGAGAGAGAGGGGTCTGAGAGAGAGGGGTCAGAGAGAGGGGTCTGAGAGAGGGGTCAGAGAGAGGGGTCTGAGAGAGGGGTCAGAGAGAGGGGTCTGAGAGAGGGGTCAGAGAGAGGGGTCAGAGAGAGGGGTCAGAGAGAGGGGTCTGAGAGAGGGGTCAGAGAGAGGGGTCAGAGAGAGGGGTCAGAGAGAGGGGTCTGAGAGAGGGGTCTGAGAGAGGGGTCTGAGAGAGGGGTCTGAGAGAGAGGTCTGAGAGAGGGGTCTGAGAGAGAGGTCTGAGAGAGGGGTCTGAGAGAGAGGTCTGAGAGAGGGGTCAGAGAGAGGGGTCAGAGAGAGGGGTCAGAGAGAGGGGTCTGAGAGAGGGGTCTGAGAGAGAGGTCTGAGAGAGGGGTCAGAGAGAGGGGTCAGAGAGAGGGGTCAGAGAGAGGGGTCAGAGAGAGAGGTCTGAGAGAGGGGTCAGAGAGAGGGGTCAGAGAGAGGGGTCTGAGAGAGGGGTCAGAGAGAGAGGTCTGAGAGAGGGGTCAGAGAGAGAGGTCTGAGAGAGGGGTCAGAGAGAGGGGTCAGAGAGAGGGGTCTGAGAGAGGGGTCTGAGAGAGGGGTCAGAGAGAGGGGTCTGAGAGAGGGGTCTGAGAGAGGGGTCTGAGAGAGGGGTCTGAGAGAGAGGTCTGAGAGAGGGGTCAGAGAGAGGGGTCAGAGAGAGGGGTCAGAGAGAGGGGTCAGAGAGAGGGGTCAGAGAGAGGGGTCAGAGAGAGGGGTCAGAGAGAGGGGTCTGAGAGAGGGGTCTGAGAGAGAGAGAGGGGTCTGAGAGAGAGGGGTCAGAGAGAGGGGTCTGAGAGAGGGGTCTGAGAGAGGGGTCAGAGAGAGGGGTCAGAGAGAGGGGTCTGAGAGAGGGGTCAGAGAGAGGGGTCTGAGAGAGGGGTCAGAGAGAGGGGTCAGAGAGAGGGGTCAGAGAGAGGGGTCAGAGAGAGGGGTCTGAGAGAGGGGTCTGAGAGAGGGGTCTGAGAGAGAGAGAGGGGTCTGAGAGAGAGGGGTCAGAGAGAGGGGTCTGAGAGAGGGGTCTGAGAGAGGGGTCAGAGAGAGGGGTCAGAGAGAGGGGTCTGAGAGAGGGGTCAGAGAGAGGGGTCAGAGAGAGGGGTCAGAGAGAGGGGTCAGAGAGAGGGGTCTGAGAGAGGGGTCAGAGAGAGGGGTCAGAGAGAGGGGTCAGAGAGAGGGGTCAGAGAGAGGGGTCAGAGAGAGGGGTCAGAGAGAGGGGTCAGAGAGAGGGGTCTGAGAGAGGGGTCTGAGAGAGGGGTCTGAGAGAGAGAGAGGGGTCTGAGAGAGAGGGGTCAGAGAGAGGGGTCTGAGAGAGGGGTCAGAGAGAGGGGTCTGAGAGAGGGGTCAGAGAGAGGGGTCTGAGAGAGGGGTCTGAGAGAGGGGTCTGAGAGAGGGGTCTGAGAGAGGGGTCTGAGAGAGAGGTCTGAGAGAGGGGTCTGAGAGAGAGGTCTGAGAGAGGGGTCTGAGAGAGAGGTCTGAGAGAGGGGTCAGAGAGAGGGGTCAGAGAGAGGGGTCTGAGAGAGGGGTCTGAGAGAGGGGTCTGAGAGAGGGGTCTGAGAGAGAGGTCTGAGAGAGGGGTCAGAGAGAGGGGTCTGAGAGAGGGGTCTGAGAGAGGGGTCTGAGAGAGGGGTCTGAGAGAGGGGTCTGAGAGAGGGGTCAGAGAGAGGGGTCAGAGAGAGGGGTCAGAGAGAGGGGTCAGAGAGAGGGGTCAGAGAGAGGGGTCAGAGAGAGGGGTCTGAGAGAGGGGTCTGAGAGAGGGGTCTGAGAGAGGTCTGTGCGAGGTTAGTCTGTGCAAAGTCATCTTGATGAACATGAGGACGCATGTTTCAATCCAATTATGCCAATTTGTGCTTTTTGCCCTGATATTTAGACATCAACAACACGAGATGTTGAATGTTCCTCTAACTATTATCTGAGAACATACCTGGGTCTTCATGGGGCTCGTAGTTTTTGTGATCTGTGTTTTCCTTGTACCAGTCCAGGATTCGTCCCACGAACGGGGAGATGAGTGTGACGCGGGCCTCGGCACATGCCACTGCCTGGGCGAAGGAAAACAGCAGAGTCATGTTGCAATGGATCCCGTGTTTCTCCTCCAACTCCCTGACAAACAGCCAAACACAGACGTCAGCCGACTCTCTCACCCCACTTATTGATAATACAGGTGCATTTGATGAATTAGCTTTCACACCATGTGTGCCGTTATCAAGACAACACACTGGAGCAACAGTGTGTAACACCATCATCTTATAAGCTGTAGTGAACACACTCACAGTCCGGCCTGAATGCCCTCCCACGTGGAGGAGAGTTTGATGAGAATGCGCTCTTTAGCGACTCCTGCCTCCTCGTAGAGAGAGATGAGCCTTCGGGCACGAGACACCATCGCCTCTTTATCAAAGGACAGCCTGGAAACCAAACATCACCTGCCATTAAGCATCAAATATACTATACTAGTGACAAAAACACACTATTCATTTTGTGCATTACATTGTACAATTGTTTATAACAATTACATTGTTTATATTGAACATAAATAATGCATCCAGAGGTTTTAGAGGTTCAGAGGGTTTGTGCAGTAACACTTTATAATAACTTTCATTAAGAAACCATTAACAAACATTATGTAATGCCTAACAGATCATTAGTTTATATATATATATATATATATATAAATTCACAAAGCTAGAAATAAGATAAATAAGATAATGTGCTTGCTAATGTTTACTAATGAACTTAATAAACATTACATAATAATTAACAGATCATTATTTCATGTAAATTAGAATGCTTACAAATGTTTCACTTCTATTTCACCCTTATCATGCACTTAAAAAATAAATAAATAAATAAATAAATAAATAAATGATTTTAACAGATTATTTGAATGCTAAGAAATGTCATTAAACTTCAGTTCATCCATTACCTAATGCACTTTTTTAGGAAGAATGCTTCTGTTTGCTGACAACAGACTTATAAACTATTCTCATTACGAATCTGGGAAAATGGTTGGCGCACTTTGCTTTTCAAAATGCAGATGATAAGCGACTGAAACACGAGCACTTACAGAGCAGCATTACCCGAGTCGAAGAAGAACAGTGCCGAGCTTTACTCTGGAACACGAGCACGTACAGAGCAGCATTACCCGAGTCGAGCTTTACTCTGGAACACGAGCACTTACAGAGCAGCATTACCCGAGTCGAAGAAGAACAGTGCCGAGCTTTACTCTGGAACACGAGCACGTACAGAGCAGCATTACCCGAGTCGAAGAAGAACCGTGCCGAGCTTTACTCTGGAACACGAGCACTTACAGAGCAGCATTACCCGAGTCGAAGAAGAACCGTGCCGAGCTTTACTCTGCAACACGAGCACTTACAGAGCAGCATTACCCGAGTCGAAGAAGAACCGTGCCGAGCTTTACTCTGCAACACGAGCACTTACAGAGCAGCATTACCCGAGTCGAAGAAGAACAGTGCCGAGCTTTACTCTGGAACACGAGCACTTACAGAGCAGCATTACCCGAGTCGAAGAAGAACCGTGCCGAGCTTTACTCTGGAACACGAGCACTTACAGAGCAGCATTACCCGAGTCGAAGAAGAACAGTGCCGAGCTTTACTCTGGAACACGAGCACGTACAGAGCAGCATTACCCGAGTCGAAGAAGAACAGTGCCGAGCTTTACTCTGGAACACGAGCGCGTACAGAGCAGCATTACCCGAGTCGAAGAAGAACAGTGCCGAGCTTTACTCTGGAACACGAGCACGTACAGAGCAGCATTACCCGAGTCGAAGAAGAACAGTGCCGAGCTTTACTCTGGAACACGAGCACTTACAGAGCAGCATTACCCGAGTCGAAGAAGAACAGTGCCGAGCTTTACTCTGGAACACGAGCGCGTACAGAGCAGCATTACCCGAGTCGAAGAAGAACAGTGCCGAGCTTTACTCTGGAACACGAGCACGTACAGAGCAGCATTACCCGAGTTGAAGAAGAACAGTGCCGAGCTTTACTCTGGAACACGAGCACTTACAGAGCAGCATTACCCGAGTCGAAGAAGAACAGTGCCGAGCTCTACTCTGCAACACGAGCACTTACAGAGCAGCATTACCCGAGTCGAAGAAGAACAGTGCCGAGCTCTACTCTGGAACACGAGCACTTACAGAGCAGCATTACCCGAGTCGAAGAAGAACCGTGCTGAGCTCTACTCTGGAACACGAGCACTTACAGAGCAGCATTACCCGAGTCGAAGAAGAACCGTGCTGAGCTCTACTCTGGAACACGAGCACTTACAGAGCAGCATTACCCGAGTCGAAGAAGAACAGTGCCGAGCTCTACTCTGGAACACGAGCACGTACAGAGCAGCATTACCCGAGTCGAAGAAGAACAGTGCCGAGCTTTACTCTGGAACACGAGCACGTACAGAGCAGCATTACCCGAGTCGAAGAAGAACAGTGCCGAGCTTTACTCTGGAACACGAGCACGTACAGAGCAGCATTACCCGAGTCGAAGAAGAACCGTGCTGAGCTCTACTCTGGAACACGAGCACTTACAGAGCAGCATTACCCGAGTCGAAGAAGAACCGTGCTGAGCTCTACTCTGGAACACGAGCACTTACAGAGCAGCATTACCCGAGTCGAAGAAGAACAGTGCCGAGCTCTACTCTGGAACACGAGCACGTACAGAGCAGCATTACCCGAGTCGAAGAAGAACAGTGCCGAGCTTTACTCTGGAACACGAGCACGTACAGAGCAGCATTACCCGAGTCGAAGAAGAACAGTGCCGAGCTCTACTCTGGAACACGAGCACTTACAGAGCAGCATTACCCGAGTCGAAGAAGAACCGTGCTGAGCTCTACTCTGGAACACGAGCACTTACAGAGCAGCATTACCCGAGTCGAAGAAGAACAGTGCCGAGCTCTACTCTGGAACACGAGCACCTACAGAGCAGCATTACCCGAGTCGAAGAAGAACCGTGCCGAGCTTTACTCTGGAACACGAGCACGTACAGAGCAGCATTACCCGAGTCGAAGAAGAACCGTGCCGAGCTTTACTCTGGAACACGAGCACGTACAGAGCAGCATTACCCGAGTCGAAGAAGAACAGTGCCGAGCTTTACTCTGGAACACGAGCACGTACAGAGCAGCATTACCCGAGTCGAAGAAGAACAGTGCCGAGCTTTACTCTGGAACACGAGCACGTACAGAGCAGCATTACCCGAGTCGAAGAAGAACAGTGCCGAGCTTTACTCTGGAACACGAGCACCTACAGAGCAGCATTACCCGAGTCGAAGAAGAACCGTGCCGAGCTTTACTCTGGAACACGAGCACGTACAGAGCAGCATTACCCGAGTCGAAGAAGAACAGTGCCGAGCTTTACTCTGGAACACGAGCACGTACAGAGCAGCATTACCCGAGTCGAAGAAGAACCGTGCCGAGCTTTACTCTGGAACACGAGCACTTACAGAGCAGCATTACCCGAGTCGAAGAAGAACAGTGCCGAGCTTTACTCTGGAACACGAGCACGTACAGAGCAGCATTACCCGAGTCGAAGAAGAACAGTGCCGAGCTTTACTCTGGAACACGAGCACTTACAGAGCAGCATTACCCGAGTCGAAGAAGAACAGTGCCGAGCTTTACTCTGGAACACGAGCACTTACAGAGCAGCATTACCCGAGTCGAAGAAGAACCGTGCCGAGCTTTACTCTGGAACACGAGCACCTACAGAGCAGCATTACCCGAGTCGAAGAAGAACAGTGCCGAGCTTTACTCTGCAACACGAGCACTTACAGAGCAGCACTACCCGAGTCGAAGAAGAACAGTGCCGAGCTTTACTCTGGAACACGAGCACTTACAGAGCAGCATTACCCGAGTCGAAGAAGAACCGTGCCGAGCTTTACTCTGGAACACGAGCACGTACAGAGCAGCATTACCCGAGTCGAAGAAGAACCGTGCCGAGCTTTACTCTGGAACACGAGCACTTACAGAGCAGCATTACCCGAGTCGAAGAAGAACCGTGCCGAGCTTTACTCTGGAACACGAGCACTTACAGAGCAGCATTACCCGAGTCGAAGAAGAACAGTGCCGAGCTTTACTCTGGAACACGAGCACGTACAGAGCAGCATTACCCGAGTCGAAGAAGAACAGTGCCGAGCTTTACTCTGGAACACGAGCACTTACAGAGCAGCATTACCCGAGTCGAAGAAGAACCGTGCCGAGCTTTACTCTGGAACACGAGCACTTACAGAGCAGCATTACCCGAGTCGAAGAAGAACAGTGCCGAGCTTTAATCTGGAACACGAGCACTTACAGAGCAGCATTACCCGAGTCGAAGAAGAACCGTGCCGAGCTTTACTCTGGAACACGAGCACGTACAGAGCAGCATTACCCGAGTCGAAGAAGAACCGTGCCGAGCTTTACTCTGGAACACGAGCACGTACAGAGCAGCATTACCCGAGTTGAAGAAGAACAGTGCCGAGCTTTACTCTGGAACACGAGCACTTACAGAGCAGCATTACCCGAGTCGAAGAAGAACCGTGCTGAGCTTTACTCTGCAACACGAGCACTTACAGAGCAGCATTACCCGAGTCGAAGAAGAACCGTGCCGAGCTTTACTCTGGAACACGAGCACGTACAGAGCAGCATTACCCGAGTCGAAGAAGAACAGTGCCGAGCTTTACTCTGGAACACGAGCACTTACAGAGCAGCATTACCCGAGTCGAAGAAGAACAGTGCCGAGCTTTACTCTGGAACACGAGCACTTACCCGAGTCGAAGAAGAACCGTGCCGAGCTTTACTCTGGAACACGAGCACCTACAGAGCAGCATTACCCGAGTCGAAGAAGAACAGTGCCGAGCTCTACTCTGGAACACGAGCACTTACAGAGCAGCATTACCCGAGTCGAAGAAGAACAGTGCCGAGCTTTACTCTGGAACACGAGCACGTACAGAGCAGCATTACCCGAGTCGAAGAAGAACAGTGCCGAGCTTTACTCTGGAACACGAGCACTTACAGAGCAGCATTAGCCGAGTCGAAGAAGAACAGTGCCGAGCTTTACTCTGGAACACGAGCACTTACAGAGCAGCATTACCCGAGTCGAAGAAGAACCGTGCCGAGCTTCACTCTGGAACACGAGCACGTACAGAGCAGCATTACCCGAGTCGAAGAAGAACAGTGCCGAGCTTTACTCTGGAACACGAGCACTTACAGAGCAGCATTACCCGAGTCGAAGAAGAACCGTGCCGAGCTTTACTCTGGAACACGAGCACCTACAGAGCAGCATTACCCGAGTCGAAGAAGAACAGTGCCGAGCTTTACTCTGCAACACGAGCACTTACAGAGCAGCATTACCCGAGTCGAAGAAGAACCGTGCCGAGCTTTACTCTGGAACACGAGCACCTACAGAGCAGCATTACCCGAGTCGAAGAAGAACAGTGCCGAGCTTTACTCTGCAACACGAGCACTTACAGAGCAGCATTACCCGAGTCGAAGAAGAACAGTGCCGAGCTTTACTCTGGAACACGAGCACTTACAGAGCAGCATTACCCGAGTCGAAGAAGAACCGTGCCGAGCTTCACTCTGGAACACGAGCACGTACAGAGCAGCATTACCCGAGTCGAAGAAGAACAGTGCCGAGCTTTACTCTGGAACACGAGCACTTACAGAGCAGCATTACCCGAGTCGAAGAAGAACCGTGCCGAGCTTTACTCTGGAACACGAGCACCTACAGAGCAGCATTACCCGAGTCGAAGAAGAACAGTGCCGAGCTTTACTCTGCAACACGAGCACTTACAGAGCAGCATTACCCGAGTCGAAGAAGAACCGTGCCGAGCTTTACTCTGGAACACGAGCACCTACAGAGCAGCATTACCCGAGTCGAAGAAGAACAGTGCCGAGCTTTACTCTGCAACACGAGCACTTACAGAGCAGCATTACCCGAGTCGAAGAAGAACAGTGCCGAGCTTTACTCTGCAACACGAGCACTTACAGAGCAGCATTACCCGAGTCGAAGAAGAACAGTGCCGAGCTTTACTCTGCAACACGAGCACTTACAGAGCAGCATTACCCGAGTCGAAGAAGAACAGTGCCGAGCTTTACTCTGGAACATGAGCGCGTACAGAGCAGCATTACCCGAGTCGAAGAAGAACAGTGCCGAGCTTTACTCTGGAACACGAGCACTTACAGAGCAGCATTACCCGAGTCGAAGAAGAACAGTGCCGAGCTTTACTCTGCAACACGAGCACTTACAGAGCAGCATTACCCGAGTCGAAGAAGAACAGTGCCGAGCTTTACTCTGGAACACGAGCACTTACAGAGCAGCATTACCCGAGTCGAAGAAGAACCGTGCCGAGCTTTACTCTGCAACACGAGCACTTACAGAGCAGCATTACCCGAGTCGAAGAAGAACAGTGCCGAGCTTTACTCTGGAACACGAGCACGTACAGAGCAGCATTACCCGAGTCGAAGAAGAACAGTGCCGAGCTTTACTCTGGAACACGAGCACGTACAGAGCAGCATTACCCGAGTCGAAGAAGAACAGTGCCGAGCTTTACTCTGGAACACGAGCACTTACAGAGCAGCATTACCCGAGTCGAAGAAGAACCGTGCCGAGCTTTACTCTGCAACACGAGCACTTACAGAGCAGCATTACCCGAGTCGAAGAAGAACAGTGCCGAGCTTTACTCTGGAACACGAGCACGTACAGAGCAGCATTACCCGAGTCGAAGAAGAACAGTGCCGAGCTTTACTCTGGAACACGAGCACTTACAGAGCAGCATTACCCGAGTCGAAGAAGAACCGTGCCGAGCTTTACTCTGCAACACGAGCACTTACAGAGCAGCATTACCCGAGTCGAAGAAGAACAGTGCCGAGCTTTACTCTGGAACACGAGCACTTACAGAGCAGCATTACCCGAGTCGAAGAAGAACCGTGCCGAGCTTTACTCTGCAACACGAGCACTTACAGAGCAGCATTACCCGAGTCGAAGAAGAACCGTGCTGAGCTCTACTCTGGAACACGAGCACCTACAGAGCAGCATTACCCGAGTCGAAGAAGAACCGTGCCGAGCTTTACTCTGCAACACGAGCACTTACAGAGCAGCATTACCCGAGTCGAAGAAGAACCGTGCCGAGCTTTACTCTGGAACACGAGCACTTACAGAGCAGCATTACCCGAGTCGAAGAAGAACAGTGCCGAGCTTTACTCTGGAACACGAGCACGTACAGAGCAGCATTACCCGAGTCGAAGAAGAACAGTGCCGAGCTTTACTCTGGAACACGAGCACGTACAGAGCAGCATTACCCGAGTCGAAGAAGAACAGTGCCGAGCTTTACTCTGGAACACGAGCACGTACAGAGCAGCATTACCCGAGTCGAAGAAGAACCGTGCCGAGCTTTACTCTGGAACACGAGCACGTACAGAGCAGCATTACCCGAGTCGAAGAAGAACAGTGCCGAGCTTTACTCTGGAACACGAGCACGTACAGAGCAGCATTACCCGAGTCGAAGAAGAACCGTGCCGAGCTTTACTCTGGAACACGAGCACGTACAGAGCAGCATTACCCGAGTCGAAGAAGAACCGTGCCGAGCTTTACTCTGGAACACGAGCACTTACAGAGCAGCATTACCCGAGTCGAAGAAGAACCGTGCCGAGCTTTACTCTGGAACACGAGCACTTACAGAGCAGCATTACCCGAGTCGAAGAAGAACCGTGCCGAGCTTTACTCTGGAACACGAGCACGTACAGAGCAGCATTACCCGAGTTGAAGAAGAACAGTGCCGAGCTTTACTCTGGAACACGAGCACGTACAGAGCAGCATTACCCGAGTTGAAGAAGAACAGTGCCGAGCTTTACTCTGGAACGAGCACTTACAGAGCAGCATTACCCGAGTCGAAGAAGAACCGTGCCGAGCTTTACTCTGGAACGAGCACTTACAGAGCAGCATTACCCGAGTCGAAGAAGAACCGTGCCGAGCTTTACTCTGGAACACGAGCACTTACAGAGCAGCATTACCCGAGTCGAAGAAGAACAGTGCCGAGCTTTACTCTGGAACACGAGCACTTACAGAGCAGCATTACCCGAGTCGAAGAAGAACAGTGCCGAGCTTTACTCTGGAACACGAGCACGTACAGAGCAGCATTACCCGAGTCGAAGAAGAACCGTGCTGAGCTTTACTCTGCAACACGAGCACTTACAGAGCAGCATTACCCGAGTCGAAGAAGAACCGTGCCGAGCTTTACTCTGGAACACGAGCACGTCAGACTCATCTATAGGGGTGGGGATCTCCCCACGATCCGATTCTTGATCTACTTTTTTATTTAATTAATTTAGTTTATTGACTTGAAAATCTTTTACATATGTAATAATAAATTGCCTTTTAAAATAATTAAATAACAGTAGCCTAAATTATAAAGAGGAACAAAGAAACATTTCAAGCAATAAAGAAAGAATGCTTTCAGTGTTCTGAACGTTTTCCTGTCAGGAGTGATTCTCTCTCTTAGCTTCACTGTTGATTGGTCATTACTGATGATGATATCATAAACAGTGGGAGAACCAATAAGCTGCATTCACACGAAAGCACACATTTCTTTTGAAATAATATTTTGTCCCGTTTAATCCCTTAAGACAACACACACACACACACTTCATATTTGTAATATATAAGCCTACTGCATTCCAAACAACAAATGATGCCGTCGTAGAGCATTAGTGAGGGAAACTAGGGCTGCACGATATGAGGAAAAGCTGCGATGTGCGATAACATTGTTTAATATTGCGATGACGATATGACTTGCGATAAATGTGATTGTTAACTACACTGTTCCCATGTCTTAGTGCTTTAATAGGTTCTTTGCGTGATAGGTCAAACGTTTATTACCTGCCTGGTTCAGAATACACGATTTTGGCACGATCCGTTTGACGTATGGGTGTCGTGGAGATTCGTAATAACGACAACGGGCGTCGGGACGCAAGATTCGATCGTTTCATCTCGTATAGTGTGTCATAGTGGGCGACAACCTACGTCGCGTGACTCGCGTCTGCGATGCTTCACGACAGAAAGACTATAGCATGTTTAATTCTTTAACGGTCCTCCACGACGGGTTGAATATGTGAGCGAGGCGAGACGTGAGTGAGTGCAACAGTGAGTGTGTGTGTGCGACTGTGCGCGCCAGTGAGCGTGTGTGTGTGTGTGTGTGCGTGCGTGCGTGAGTGAGTGAGTGAGCGAGGGACAGTGAGTGTGTGTGTGACGGCACGCGATGACTGGTCGGAAAGCAACGTGTTGTCTGACATGTTTCTTGTCCACGATTTTAGGAGTCAAAAACGTGTAAGTTAGTGCTAATCTGAACCAGGCATTATTCATTGTGTCAGGCTGTCTGTTGCGATGTGTTCATCGCGGGAGTTCATATCGCGATGACGATGAAAATTCGATGTATCGTTCAGCCCTAAGGGAAACACCGGCGGGCGAGACAGTGTGTAATTGGAAGCAAGCTGAATATACACACACACACCACACACACACACACACACACACACACCAGAGCATTAGTGAGGGAAACACCGGCGGGCGAGACCGTGTGTAATTGGAAGCAAGCTGAATATATACCGGTGAAACTCCAACATGTTGAATATCAGGCAAAAGTTCATTTATTTTGAGTAATTCAACTTAAAGGTGAAACTAATATATTATATAGACTCATTACATGCAAAGTGAGATATTTCAAACCTTTATTTGTTATCATTTTAATGATTATGGCTTACAGCTATGAAAACCTTTTCCCAATATTCTAATTTTGAATTTGGGGTTTTTATAAGCTGTACGCCATAATCATCAAACTTATAAAAAAATTAAAAAATTAAATGCTTCAAAAGGAAAGTGTTCCTACAGGTTTGACTGTGGTATCAAAATCAGTTTTGAGAACTGGGATATTTTTGCGGAGTTGGTACAGAAGACTGAGACACGGCACCGTGACCGCGCCAGTGCAGATCATGTGACCGCGCTAGTGCAGATCATGTGACCGCGCTAGTGCAGATCATGTGACCGCGCTAGTGCAGATCATGTGACCGCGCTAGTGCAGATCATGTGATCATGTGACCGCGCTAGTGCAGATCATGTGACCGCGCTAGTGCAGATCATGTGATCATGTGACCACGCTAGTGCAGATCATGTGATCATGTGACCACGCTAGTGCAGATCATGTGATCATGAGACCGCGCTAGTGCAGATCATGTGATCATGAGACCGCGCTAGTGCCGATCATGTGACCGCGCTAGTGCCGATCATGTGATCATGTGACCACGCTAGTGCAGATCATGTGATCATGTGACCGCGCTAGTGCCGATCATGTGACCGCGCTAGTGCAGATCATGTGACATCACCGGACTCTTACCTGGCATCGACTTCAGTGGAGACCCGGCCTGGAACCTTCTTCAGGATTTCCAGACCGAAGCTGACGAATAGCTTGTCCATGGCACTGGTCACCTGCTCGTCCTCACTCCTGAAATTGTATAATGTACATTAGATCTGTAAGAAACTATATAACATGTACTCAACAGGGCCGACGCGAGCGCAGAGAATTCTGCCCACGGTCAGAGGAAAGGACAGGCATGTGCTCACCCGCCGCTAGCCATGGCGTGCTTCATGGCCTGGTCCACCAGGTGCTGGTAGCTGGGCATCTTAGCGGCGGCCAGAATGAGCGACGGGTTGGTCGTGGCGTCCTGAGGCTTGTACTCCTCGATCGCTGCGAGGGACACACGACAGATTAGAGCTACAGTGGACCTTCTCTCTCTCACACACACACACACACACACACACACACACACACACACACACACACACACACACACACACACACACACACACACACACACACACACACACACACACACACACACACACACACACACACACACACACACACACACACACACACACACACACACACACACACACACACACACACACACACACACACACACACACACACACACACACACACACACACACACACACACACACACACACACACACACAGTGTGTATTCATAGTTTTCAGGATCAACTGCTGATCATCATGACAATGCAGAAAGACAAAAGGGGGGTTTAATCCTATTGCTCATCTTGTGTAAAAACAAACATTGAAATCACGGATCGGCAGTGTTGAGTTTCACAAGACAGGGTTAGGCAACAGAGTCTGATGCAAGTCACAGTCCGGCTCCAGCACTGGACGGGGGATGAAGTCCACCGCCAGGACCGTACAGGGACTCAACACGGCCAATCAGAGGCGTTTGAGAATCAGCTCCAAATGCTTGAGGGAAATGCTGGTAGAGTCACAATTTTTTAATTTCACCGACTTGGTACTAAAGTCTGAACTTTTGACAACACTAAACTGGACTGGGGCCATTAACAGCCATTACGTCAAGGCCGTGTCTTAACAACTAGTATGAGCAACTAGCAAATAGTTATGGTAATCAGTCTTACTCTTCGTACGGTTAGGGTCAGGGTTAGACTACACCACTGGTCAGGGTTAGGGTCAGGGTTAGACTACACCACTAGTCAGGGTTAGACTACACCACTGGTTAGGGTCAGGGTTAGACTACACCACTAGTCAGGGTTAGACTACACCACTGGTTAGGGTCAGGGTTAGACTACACCACTGGTCAGGGTTAGGGTCAGGGTTAGACTACACCACTGGTCAGGGTTAGACTACACCACTGGTCAGGGTCAGGGTTAGACTACACCACTGGTCAGGGTTAGGTTAGACTACACCACTGGTCAGGGTCAGACTACACCACTGGTCAGGGTCAGGGTTAGACTACACCACTGGTCAGGGTTAGACTACACCACTGGTCAGGGTTAGGTTAGACTACACCACTGGTCAGGGTTAGGTTAGACTACACCACTGGTCAGGGTTAGGTTAGACTACACCACTGGTCAGGGTTAGGTTAGACTACACCACTGGTCAGGGTTAGACTACACAACTGGTCAGGATTAGACTACACCACTGGTCAGGGATAGACTACACCACTGGTCAGGGTTAGACTACACCACTGGTCAGGGTTAGGGTTAGACTACACCACTGGTCAGGGTTAGGGTACACCACTGGTCAGGGTTAGACTACACTGGTCAGGGTTAGACTACACCACTGGTCAGGGTTAGGGTCAGGGTTAGACTACACCACTGGTCAGGGTTAGACTACACCACTGGTCAGGGTTAGACTACACCACTGGTCAGGGTTAGGGTCAGGGTTAGACTACACTGGTCAGGGTTAGACTACACCACTGGTCAGGGTTAGGGTCAGGGTTAGACTACACCACTGGTCAGGGTTAGGGTCAGGGTTAGACTACACCACTGGTCAGGGTTAGACTACACCACTGGTCAGGGTTAGACTACACCACTGGTCAGGGTTAGACTACACCACTGGTCAGGGTTAGACTACACCACTGGTCAGGGTTAGACTACACCACTGGTCAGGGTTAGACTACACCACTGGTCAGGGTCAGGGTTAGACTACACCACTGGTCAGGGTTAGGGTTAGACTACACCACTGGTCAGGGTTAGACTACACCACTGGTCAGGGTCAGGGTTAGACTACACCACTGGTCAGGGTCAGGGTTAGACTACACAACTGGTCAGGGTTAGGGTTAGACTACACCACTGGTCAGGGTTAGGGTACACCACTGGTCAGGGTTAGACTACACTGGTCAGGGTTAGACTACACCACTGGTCAGGGTTAGGGTCAGGGTTAGACTACACCACTGGTCAGGGTTAGACTACACCACTGGTCAGGGTTAGACTACACCACTGGTCAGGGTTAGGGTCAGGGTTAGACTACACTGGTCAGGGTTAGACTACACCACTGGTCAGGGTTAGGGTCAGGGTTAGACTACACCACTGGTCAGGGTTAGGGTCAGGGTTAGACTACACCACTGGTCAGGGTTAGACTACACCACTGGTCAGGGTTAGACTACACCACTGGTCAGGGTTAGACTACACCACTGGTCTTACTCTTCGTACTGTCCTGTCAGAGCAACTCACTAAATCTGAGAACATCAAGTCTGCCTGTCAACAGCGTTTTCATATGTGGAAAACAGTGTGTGGAAAACAGTGTGTGGAAAACAGTGTGTGGAAAACAGTATGTGGAAAACAGTATGTGGAAAACAGTGTGTGGAAAACGTCTAAATAAAAGTGTGTCACTTTGTGTCATTAAAAAGTTCATATTTTTATTTTAAGATTAAATATTTTTCCTGTTTAAACCACTTTGACTCATCATGCCTGTGCTTTCATCTTTTTTGCGGAAACACATTCCTTCCTTCTAGCAAAATATAAAGGCAGCCTAACCCATTATGAATTAAGCCTGCTTAATATTCATAAGATGAGGCGTGTCCGCCAGCACTTCCGGGTCTCCGACACCACACCAGTATTTTTCCGACCCAGTCGATTTGGTGTACATTAAACCAATTACCGGGAGGAATCACATGTTTTACACAGATCTGACTAACTCAACTGGTTCCTAATTACTCATGCATATATTATTATCAATCAGTTCCGCTAACGTAACTGAAGACAATAGTCTGGAAAAACTGTAGCAAAATTGCGAAAGCGCCAGTTCCTCAATGCAGATTAACTTTACCTAGCAATCATTAACTTTACCTAGCAATCATTAACCAAATAACGACCAAACTGTTTTCAAGGAAGGAAATTGAAGAGAACGACATTTGTAGTGTTCTGTAAACAGACAGCATGATCGTGGCTTAGTGTTGATTAGTTCTGTCTGTCAACAGGCTCGAGGATTAATGAAGTAGCGCACGAGCATTAGTAAACTCGCTCCACATTAACGTTAATTAACGGAAGGCATTTACCGTTGAAGTCTCCGGTGTCTGCGACGACCACCGTGTATTTCTTGATCTGCTCGAGCGCAGACTCCATCTTTCTCCGTTTATCCGGTGACACAGACATGATGATCGAGAAACACCACCGAGAGCTTTTATACCGGCGCCGAACACACACACACACACACACACACAGACTCCGCTGCTGGCGACAGCGCATGCGCAGGAGAGCAGGGCCACGAGACTGCGGGGGGCGGGGCCACGGCACATGACGCCATTGCGTAATAACCAACGATCGAAGGGTTGAGTCACACACACACACTCCTCATATCAAGCATTTTGCAAGATCACAGTGACACACACATCAGGATATATCGAGCCGTACATGGATATATAAATGCACGCATTCATTTTGTTTTATTTGATTGTTCAAATACTCTCAAATAAATATTCTAATACATATAGCCTAATATGCATAACATTATCAACACTGTACATTTGTGCTTATGTACTGTAATGTATAATTATATTCTAATTTATTTATTTTCTAATCTATCTCTGTTTTTCATTTCATAACCAGCATTCATTACTTTTTTTGGGGGGGATTTCATTAATAACTTTACTACAATAGAAGTGAGTGTGGGTTAGGAAGAACTCTAAATCTAGTTCTTCATTGGTTAGGTTAGGTTAGGTTAGGTTAGGTTAGGTTAGGGTTAGGTTAGGTTAGGTTAGGTTAGGTTAGGTTGGGTTAGGTTAGGTTAGGTTAGGGTTAGGGTTAGGTTAGGTTAGGTTAGGTTAGGTTAGGTTAGGTTAGGTTAGACTGCCAACAGATAACCGGTGCAGAGATGATGCGATGTGCAGGACTGGTGTGAGTAACCCTAACCGGTTCCAGCGCTCTTTATAGTGTGAGTAACCATAACCCTAATTACACAACACACGAGGAGAAGATGCGGAAGAAGAGGGAACAGGGAGATAGTTTTATAACATTCAAATAACTAATCTGTGGGAAATTAAGATTAAGTTTGAATTAAAGAATTTTCTGCAAAGAAATTCATATGATCAATGTTTTAAATTCGTAATGCAGTATCTGATAACAAAGTACAAGGATATAAGTAGTTCATTATAAGTTGTGAGAACAGATTAGTTTGTTGGGGACATTAAATTTAACATTTAATTTAATATTCAACAGTATTATTTATCTCCTGCACTGACAGCATTATATGAGAGCTGAGCTGGACGATGACATCACGGTTTACTCCAGAGCGGCTAAATAAACATGAACTAAATTAATAACTTTTTTAAAACAAAAACGAATTTTCTTCCGGAAACAAACTTTGTTGCATTATTTTCCTGTTATCTCTGAAAAGCTGCTTTGAAACACTCTGTATTGTAAAAAGCGCTGTATAAAGGAGACTCGGCTTGTTCCTGACTCACACTCAGCCAGTAATGCACCAACCGCTGTGTGTCAGCCTCCATAAACACCCAATCTGAGACCGGCCCTAACCCTAACCCAATCTGAGACCGGCCCCCTAACCCATAAACACCCAATCTGAGACCGGCCCCCTAACCCTAACCCAATCTGAGACCGGCCCCCTAACCCATAAACACCCAATCTGAGACCGGCCCCCTAACCCTAACCCAATCTGAGACCGGCCCCCTAACCCTAACCCAATCTGAGACCGGCCCCCTAACCCTAACCCAATCTGAGACCGGCCCTAACCCTAACCCAATCTGAGACCGGCCCTAACCCAATCTGAGACCGGCCCCCTAACCCTAACCCAATCTGAGACCGGCCCTAACCCTAACCCAATCTGAGACCGGCCCTAACCCTAACCCAATCTGAGACCGGCCCCCTAACCCTAACCTCCATAAACACCCAATCTGAGACCGGCCCCCTAACCCATTCACCCAACCACTGTTCCCTACGGCAGTCCACTAAAGCATCGCCTGCACACTCGCTATTGCAGTGCATTGTGGGATAGAGTGAGGGCACTCAATAACGCCCACTATGGTCCACAGCTGCAAATGGCTGTTCCCTCAATAGAGCCCTATTTAAGGGAAGAAGAAGAAGAAGAAGAAGAAGAAGAAGATAAGAGTGTTCCCTGAGTGGCCACCAGAGGGAGCCATCGACAGTCTCGCTGAGATGAGTTTGGCTAAAGATTTAGTTTCTCGAAGAGTTTGAAGCCCTCTCTGAAGCAGCAGTTCCCTGAAAAAGCTGCAATCGATGCTGCGCTGCTCAGCGCTTTGGGAACGCCTTTAATCGTGACCCGCTGTGAATATAGTGTGTAAACACGCCGGAAGTAATATGGCCTCGGTCGGTGACGTCACCGGCGCGCACCCGCGACGCGAGGCTGTATTAGCTGAGCCGCAGGCCCACCGTCAGGTCGTGTGTCTTCAGAGACCTCTGTGTGTGTTTGCTGTGCAAGCATCTCCTCTCTCTCTACTGCAGATCTTGGTTAGGAGTTGTTTAGTCTGTCACTGGCAGTGTGCAGATTTTCTCTCAACGATCTAACAAAAGGGTTTAAAAGTCAAAAAGAGAAATAAGTCAGCAACAAAGTAAGCACTGTTCACATCAAAAAGAGTCCCATAAAACATTCAAAGCTTATAAATAAAGATTGTAAATATATAATATATACATATACATGACGTGTCTTTGTGTCCTCGACGTCGACCGATTCGACTATCTCCGGTGCGAAGGCTCGCGGTCACATGACGCCTCAGACCCGAGAGACGGCCTTGTCTCCGCTGGGATCGCATTATCAGGCTGATCTGATGAAGGAGTTAAACACAGCCTGTCATCCAGACCCTGTTTGATTGTCTGATTGATATTTGGCTGTATTTATTGCTGATGAATTAAATACAGTTTATAAATAAAATTATTGCCGCCTCCCTTTCCCGTTTCCGTTCGTTAGTTTTGTTCACTTGTATGCCAGTCCCTCACGACCTTGAGTCGACATCACAAGCTAATGTCCAGGGCTTTCCTGCGTTCTTGTGAGCACACCTACACAACCGTAAGGAGTCCAAGTAAGTAGTAGTAACTTATAGTAGTAACTTAGTAGTAGTAATTTATACAGCGCTTTTTACAATACAGAGTGTTTCAAAGCAGCTTTACAGAGATAACAGGAAAATATTGCAACAAAGTTTGTTTCTAGAAGAAAATAGCGTCAGCCCAGCTTAAGTAAGTCCAGTGATGGTTCATTTTTGTTGTAAAAAAGTTATTAATTTAGTTCACTTCGTCAAGTCAAGTCATCTTCATTTATACAGCGCTTTTAACAGTGTAGATTGTTTCACAGCGGCTTTACAGAGATAAACGTATAGTTTAAGGGAACAGATTGTTTTGTCTTTATAGCGGTTCTTGAATAATGTTATTTTCCAGCTAAAGTTAATTTTGATTGATTCACTTCCGTCGCAACGATCATTAGTTATTAAATTAGGGGCCGCTAAGACGACAGCGTTCTCTCTACACAGACTTTACACTGAACCTGTGAGAAACACTGACGGCGCTCACGAGCGCATCAAGAATTAACTCTATAGTTATTTGCGTTTGAATATATGTGCGCATGTTTGTAATTCCCTACAAACCAATCCTAAACAAACTACTTGTCTGGCCTTAAACATTTTTAGACAGAGTTTTATCACTTCGGGGTGGATACGCGAAACCGAGATTATCCCGACGCTTTATCTGTAGAGTGGTACAGGGATCCTCCATAGGGAGAGGCTAGTGGACACTTCAGCGCTGCGGTGTCATCGGTCCAGGCGAAGGTCCTTCGTCCAGACACCTTCAAGCACGGCGGCGTGGGCATCTCGTTCCCAATGCGCTCGTTCCCAGCATTGATTGTAGCTTTTGAAAGGGAACGTTCCGGGTTACTTGACTATAACCCTGTTCCCTGAGAAGCGGAACGGACGCTGCGCTGCATTGCCGTGCTGATGATGTCCCAGGACCGCTCTTCAGACAAACGTCCTGACGTTATAAGACAGGTCCAGGGCCGTCGCTGGTGGGGTGAAAGGTGGTGACAATTATAGGGGCCCCCGCTGCCCAGGGGGCCCCACAAAATCCAGCAGTTATACTATAGGGACACTATTGTATGAATAATTATAATATTTAGTAGTTGTATGCCTGAGATTTAAAATGAAAACCACAAAAAAACATGCAACTTGGTTAAATATTTTTTTCCAAATAGCTGCTTCTCTTACCTCCCTAAAAATGGTTTAGTCCGATCTATTTATTAGTTATTAATAAATACCCCGCCCCAGCTCGTGAAGAGAACCAATCAGAATTGAGGCGGCATTGCCTGAAGACGTTAATCTGGTGGAACTGACTCACTGGAAAAATGTCGGGAAAAAGAAAATACAAATCTGGTTATCAGAAACGCCACGAAAAGAAGGAGAGGGAGGCCAGGAGAGTTGTTGGATCCCAGTCAATTAAAACCTTCTTTAACGCAGGTTAGTGTATTGTATTGTTATTTCGCTGAGAATCAGAAAACTACCGTCTTCTTTCACTTTTCATTAACGGGCGCGAGGGGCACTACAACCGACTGAATGATTACGCGATTAAAATCCCTGTCCTTTTCACTATTGTAAATAACTTGACACGAGACACGACGCATTGCATTATGCATAATATGACCTGCTGGCTGGTGATGTGTTTATTACATCAAGAAACACGAATAAATGTATGAGCTTTATTTAAATATTATTTTACCAGTTCCATATTATCTCTATTAAAATACATAATAAGATAAATCTTTTTTAAAACTTTGACTACATTCTTAAGACTGTTACTTACGTGGTTTGACCATACGGCAACATACGACGAAAAGGGTACCCCATAACGTCAATATGAGACGGAGACATAAGCGCACCAGCAGCGCCCCCTAACGGTACCCTAACCTATACCTAAACCTAACCATAACCTGAACCGTCTCATATTGACGTTATAGGGGTACCCTTTTCGTCGTATGTTGCCGTATGGTCAAACCACGTCAGTATGTGACGTTTTGAGATGAGACTGTGTTACAACCCATAAAAACATTATTTTACCGTTCCTTTTTAAAAAATTGGTTTTCTTATTATTTATTTATTTTTTATTTATAGGCCTAACCTTTGATGACTTTACACCTCACTTCACTCCACTTCAAGCTTTTTGTTAATTTTTATTAGTTGTAATTTTATAGAATTTTAAGATACTCAAACTGCAAAAAAATGCCTTTCTTACTCAGTATTTTTGTCTTGTTTCCCGTCCAAATTTCTCAAAATTCTTAAATCAAGATGCATTTACTAGATAAGTGAAATCTTTTTTTGCTAAAAAGTTTTTGCTTAAAACATGTCAAATAATCTGCCAATGGGGTAAGATAAATAAGGACAGAATCAGTGACTTTGCCAACAAAAAGGTCAGACAATGGGATTTTGGTTTATCCTAGTGAAGTGACGTGTAAGGTCATCAAAGGTTAAAGATCAAACAAACCGATATACATATACTATATACTTGTATAATTTTATTAGTTATTTCAATGTTCATTTTTGAAAGAAATTAAATTTGTCTATTTAGGCCTATTTTCTTTTTATATTTAATGTTATATTTGTTTATTTTGCTTTTGCTGATGTTCATTAAAATCTTGATTTACATTTATTTATCTGCTTTGTTATTTTGTAAGAAAACCCTAGTTACATGTGGGCCTCCATGCATATTGTACAGTACGCCAACAATATATGAGTATGCATGCAGAAAATATATTGGTGGAGGGTGGTGGGGGGCCCACATCAATATTTTTTCAGGGGGCCCCGGATCCTCTAGCTACGGCCCTGGACAGGTCTATGATAAATATCAGTGGTCGAGATATGTACATTGCGTGATTTCAACATCGTTACGTCATCATCGCCACGGTGACGCCAAACTGAAGATCTGAAGTGAACAGTCTGTGTGTAACTAACATAGTAAATTGTATTTTGAAAGAAATGTTGTTGTTTCTTCTCCCCTGTTATGCCCACTTTTCATCATCGTTCATTTACTTGTCTATTTCAAAGAAATAATACTATTATATAGAAGCATAAATATACTATTATAAAATAGCTTTTTTCATGAAAGTCTGCATTTAAGTAGGCACATTTTGTAGTGTGAAATCTCAGCCATCGTTGCCTTTGACCAGCAGGTGGCGCTAGTGTTTCAGTGAACCATGTTTCAAAGCGACTATTTCAATCGTTTGAAGGATTGAGAAAGCCTCATCACTGATGTACATCAGATCCATCCTCATTAGAGACAGTAGTTCTGTGTCTGTGTTGCACACACTAAACCCTTATATGAACACAGAGCTTCAACACAACCTCATTTCAACTCACTTTAGTGATGACATATCTAAGTTGTTATTGCAGTAAGATGTTAGAAGACTGAGAGAAAAGCCACACTGGAGTCCACACAGAACATAAACACAGTCTCAGTCAGGAATAACATTACTGCATTCCTGGGATGCCTGACGGTGTCCCTCCCTAACCCTGACCAGAGCACCGGGAACACACTCCACACGCTTCACACTCCGTGAGAACACACACCATGAGGAAGAACAACACCGTAAGAAGCAACTACTGAGGTGAGTGAGAGAAAACATGCCAATTACTATACGTGTCATTTATACAAATCTGAATATGAGTTTCTAGAGCAACTAAAACAAAGACACAGAATTGGACAAATGAGATGTTTTTGAATTTGGTTGCTTAAAAATCCAAAGGTTTCTGTGGACACTAAACTGGAAATGTAGACACTTTTCACAAGAACAAAGGCATATGGATGGATGGATGGATGGATGGATGGATGGATAGATATATCTATTGTAGATATCTCTGATCTTCATTTTTATCTCCACACCAGAATCTCAGTTGGCCAGACAGTGATTCATCTTTTATAAATCGTTAAAATGTTGGTGTCCGGGAAGCGTGTTGGTGTTCAGGGATATGAATGAATATTGCTCATTAACGGCTGTTGAGATTACGGGTTATGGTTGTTCTCTAATGAAGGCTTGGAGCCGGAAACGGTATTCCTTACTCCATGACTTAACTTAAATATTAACAACATATTAAAACTTAAAGTATGCATAGCACTGAAAGAGCCACTCAGAGAGTCATTAAAGATGCATTGCAATTCTTGTGATGATCTGGACACATTTTTCCATCACATCATAGTCTTTCATTATGAATATAATGATAATGTGCAGTATAAATGCTTCTCTATGGAACAGTTTTCTGTTGCATTCTGCTGTATATTTACTGATAGACGTGAGGAAGAAAGAAGGTAGGATATACTGTAATTTCACTGGTTAACCCTTAAATAGTTCATTTTCAGGCCATTGCGTGTAAAGGTAGATGATAAGAGACATTGTGTCTGAAGTAATCCGGCTATAAACTGTTAAATAATGTTCTGTTACTTCAGTTCCTCTGAACTCTTGTTTGAATCTGTTTAAAATCTCATTGGTTTTAAAGTGTTTTTACAGCCATTACTGCAGTTAGGGTTCATAAATTGTAGTGGCACCTAGTTTCTTCTTTTTCTTCTGTACCACTTTTTGAAGTCAGTCTAACTACAACCAGTATTTGAAACACGAGCAAACCAAACGGTCTTCTTTTAAAATGTTTACTTCCAAAACAAAATTATAAAACAAAATTATACATAGACAATGGTATGCACGGTAAAAAAAACTGTGTTGCTTCCAACGTCTCTAACTTCAAACTAAAACTAACTACATCCAATCGCTTACGCTATGACTGTCACGGGTATGGTGCGGATGAAGACAAAGGCAAAGGCACAAAGCTCCAATTCAAACTTTTACTATGATAAAGCTTACACAAAACGGAAACACTCACGATACACTGTAACATAATCAAACATTGACCGACAACTGAAGGGAGAAAGACAGGAACTTAAATACAGAGGATGACGAGGGTACAACAGGTGAAGACAATGAAGGGTGATTAACTGATTAACTAGACAGGTGATGAAAATGAACTAATGAAAATGACGACAGAGATGACGAAAAACACTGAATGAGAAAAAACAACCTAAAAGTCCATAGAAACAACAGAAAACACATTAACAATGTGACAGAACCCCCCCCTCCCCCCAGGCGCGTCCTCGCGCCGTAAAACATCCAAAGGGGTGGGAGGGTGGGCGCCCTGGAGGCTGATGAACAGGTGGCCGATCTGGAGCAGGAAGCCTCCAGGGCGGAGCAGGACGTGCAGGTGGCCAGGGCGGAGCAGGATGAGGGCGTGGCCATGGCGGAGCAGACGGACCCTCAGGCGTCCATGGTGGTGAGGACCCTTCGAGTGGCCACGGCGGAGACGACCCCTCGGGCGGCCACGGTGGTGAGGACCCTTCGGGCGGCCATGGCGGTGAGGACCCTTCGGGCGGCCATGGCGGTGAGGACCCTTCGGGCGGCCATGGCGGTGAGGACCCTTCGGGCGGCCATGGCGGTGAGGACCCTTCGGGCGGCCATGGCGGTGAGGACCCTTCGGGCGGCCATGGCGGTGAGGACCCTTCGGGCGGCCATGGCGGTGATATAATGGATGGATGGATGATAGATAGATATATAATGGATGGATGGATGGATGGGTTTCCAGAAATCAACAGCATTGCACTTGTAGAAACACTCAACATTGTAACCAGAAGCTCATTTTATGATGTTTGATAAACAAAGTTCGGGAGGAGCACGTTCAAATAATTGATCCAATTATCACATCATTCCAACCAGCTGTCAACAATCAGTAATCAACATTTCTGTCCAATCAGCACGAGTGGAGACCTATATACACACTCATTTGACTCACCAACGTTCCTCGACAGTTCTTCAGCATTCCTCCACCGCCGTCTCCTCACACTCGCCTGGTCACTTCCTAAACCAGCCATACGGGGGAGTACTCTGGGTTCGGACCGAATACCTCTCCTCGGACAGCACGCCAAATATGCATACCATTTATTCCATCTGACTTATTTGTAAGTGTGAACTCGTGAAACTAATTTGCTAATAGTTTACTAATAATTTTATATTTAAAATATTCCTGTCCATGGAAAAGCTTAATGTCGAGCCCTGGCACCTTCCTTTATTAAAGGAAATCGGAAAGTAAGGAGCTTTTTGGGTCATTTTCTGTGATAGAACAAAAATCATACACAGTGTTTGCATGCATTTGGTAGCATATGTGTTAGTCTGTGGAATCAGGAGTGTACAGTCCTCTAAACACAATACACACTGAACTGATTGGACAGGATGATGGAGCGCCTGCAGAGGATCAGAGGATCAGAGCAGACAGAGACACAGTAATGAAGCTTTAGACAGACTGGGAATGAGTTGGCCACAGTAATGAAGCTTTAGACAGACTGGGAATGAGTTGGCCACAGTAATGTTAGCTGGGAATAAAAGCGTCAGGCAGGAACAGACACGACTTCAAGATCTAATGAACAGATCACAATATTTTGACAGACAATGTTTAAATGAATGTTTGACAATGTTACCACTGTATGTATGTTTTTGTTTTGTAGTAGTACTTAATTTAACACTTGCTTGAATAGTTGTATAACCCAACAGCATGTTAATCTCAAATCAATGTTAGACAGTAACACATGACAAGAAAAAAACAACACGACAAGATATAACTGTGTTATAGAAATATGTTGAAGGAATTGATTCAAATAACAAACTATGAAAAATTGAACTTAGCGGGTTAATAAATTCACTCAGACCCTACTTGCAAAAGAATCTCAATTATAACATGTTATTTGTGCATCACAGTGTCTAAACACCAGCTCATGAACACACACCAGCTCATGAACACACACACCAGCTCATGAACACACACAGCTCATGAACACACACACCAGCTCATGAACACACACACCAGCTCATGAACACACACACCAGCTCATGAACACACACACCAGCTCATGAACACACACACCAGCTCATGAACACACACAGCTCATGAACACACACACCAGCTCATGAACACACACACCAGCTCATGAACACACACACAGCTCATAAACACACACACCAGCTCATGAACACACACACCAGCTCATGAACACACACAGCTCATGAACACACACACCAGCTCATGAATACACACACAGCTCATAAACACACACACAGCTCATAAACACACACACCAGCTCATGAACACACACACCAGCTCATGAACACACACACCAGCTCATGAACACACACCAGCTCATGAACACACACACCAGCTCATGAACACACACACCAGCTCAGGAACACACACAGCTCATGAACACACACAGCTCATGAACACACACAGCTCATGAACACACACCAGCTCATGAACACACACACACAAAGCTCATGAACACACACAGCTCATGAACACACACCAGCTCATGAACACACACACAGCTCATGAACACACACACAGCTCATGAACACACACAGCTCATGAACACACACACCAGCTCATGAACACACACAGCTCATGAACACACACACACCAGCTCATGAACACACACACCAGCTCATGAACACACACACCAGCTCATGAACACACACACCAGCTCATGAACACACACACCAGCTCATGAACACACACAGCTCATGAACACACACACCAGCTCATGAACACACACACCAGCTCATGAACACACACACAGCTCATAAACACACACACCAGCTCATGAACACACACACCAGCTCATGAACACACACAGCTCATGAACACACACACCAGCTCATGAACACACACACAGCTCATAAACACACACACAGCTCATAAACACACACACCAGCTCATGAACACACACACCAGCTCATGAACACACACCAGCTCATGAACACACACCAGCTCATGAACACACACACCAGCTCATGAACACACACCAGCTCATGAACACACACACCAGCTCAGGAACACACACAGCTCATGAACACACACAGCTCATGAACACACACAGCTCATGAACACACACCAGCTCATGAACACACACACACAAAGCTCATGAACACACACAGCTCATGAACACACACCAGCTCATGAACACACACACAGCTCATGAACACACACACAGCTCATGAACACACACAGCTCATGAACACACACACCAGCTCATGAACACACACAGCTCATGAACACACACACACCAGCTCATGAACACACACACCAGCTCATGAACACACACACCAGCTCATGAAGACACACCAGCTCATGAACACACACAGCTCATGAACACACACACAGCTCATGAACACACACAGCTCATGAACACACACACCAGCTCATGAACACACACACCAGCTCATGAACACACACACACACCAGCTCATGAACACACACACACCAGCTCATGAACACACACAGCTCATGAACACACACCAGCTCATGAACACACACACCAGCTCATGAACACACACACAGCTCATGAACACACACAGCTCATGAACACACACAGCTCATGAACACACACACCAGCTCATGAACACACACACCAGCTCATGAACACACACAGCTCATGAACACACACCAGCTCATGAACACACACAGCTCATGAACACACACAGCTCATGAACACACACACCAGCTCATGAACACACACACCAGCTCATGAACACACACACCAGCTCATGAACACACACACCAGCTCATGAACACACACACCAGCTCATGAACACACACACCAGCTCATGAACACACACACCAGCTCATGAACACACACACAGCTCATAAACACACACACCAGCTCATGAACACACACACCAGCTCATGAACACACACACAGCTCATAAACACACACACCAGCTCATGAACACACACACCAGCTCATGAACACACACACCAGCTCATGAACACACACCAGCTCATGAACACACACACCAGCTCATGAACACACACCAGCTCATGAATACACACACCAGCTCATGAACACACACACCAGCTCATGAACACACACAGCTCATGAACACACACACAGCTCATGAACACACACACCAGCTCATGAACACACACCAGCTCATGAATACACACACCAGCTCATGAACACACACACCAGCTCATGAACACACACAGCTCATGAACACACACACAGCTCATGAACACACACACCAGCTCATGATCACACACACCAGCTCATGAACACACACAGCTCATGAACACACACACAGCTCATGAATACACACACCAGCTCATGATCACACACACCAGCTCATGAACACACACAGCTCATGAACACACACACCAGCTCATGAACACACACACACAGCAGCTCATGAACACACACAGCTCATGAACACACACCAGCTCATGAACACACACAGCTCATGAACACACACACCAGCTCATGAACACACACAGCTCATGAACACACACACAGCTCATGAATACACACACCAGCTCATGATCACACACACCAGCTCATGAACACACACAGCTCATGAACACACACACCAGCTCATGAACACACACACACAGCAGCTCATGAACACACACAGCTCATGAACACACACCAGCTCATGAACACACACAGCTCATGATCACACACACCAGCTCATGAACACACACAGCTCATGAACACACACACAGCTCATGAATACACACACCAGCTCATGATCACACACACCAGCTCATGAACACACACAGCTCATGAACACACACACCAGCTCATGAACACACACACACAGCAGCTCATGAACACACACAGCTCATGAACACACACACAGCTCATGAATACACACACCAGCTCATGATCACACACACCAGCTCATGAACACACACAGCTCATGAACACACACACACAGCAGCTCATGAACACACACAGCTCATGAACACACACCAGCTCATGAACACACACCAGCTCATGATCACACACACAGCTCATGAACACACACACAGCTCATGAACACACACACCAGCTCATTAACACACACAGCTCATGAACACACACAGCTCATGAACACACACACCAGCTCATGAACACACACAGCTCATGAACACACACAGCTCATGAACACACACACCAGCTCATGAACACACACAGCTCATGAACACACACACCAGCTCATGAACACACACAGCTCATGAACACACACACCAGCTCATGAACACACACACCAGCTCATGAACACACACACCAGCTCATGAACACACACACCAGCTCATGAACACACACACCAGCTCATGAACACACACAGCTCATGAACACACACACCAGCTCATGAACACACACAGCTCATGAACACACACACCAGCTCATGAACACACACAGCTCATGAACACACACAGCTCATGAACACACACACCAGCTCATGAACACACACAGCTCATGAACACACACACCAGCTCATGAACACACACCAGCTCATGAACACACACCAGCTCATGAACACACACACACCAGCTCATGAACACACACAGCTCATGAACACACACACCAGCTCATGAACACACACCAGCTCATGAACACACACAGCTCATGAACACACACAGCTCATGAACACACACAGCTCATGAACACACACAGCTCATGAACACACACACCAGCTCATGAACACACACCAGCTCATGAACACACACACCAGCTCATGAACACACACCAGCTCATGAACACACACACCAGCTCATGAACACACACACCAGCTCATGAACACACACCAGCTCATGAACACACACCAGCTCATGAACACACACACCAGCTCATGAACACACACCAGCTCATGAACACACACCAGCTCATGAACACACACCAGCTCATGAACACACACCAGCTCATGAACACACACACCAGCTCATGAACACACACCAGCTCATGAACACACACACACAGCTCATGAACACACACACCAGCTCATGAACACACACCAGCTCATGAACACACACACCAGCTCATGAACACACACCAGCTCATGAACACACACCAGCTCATGAACACACACACCAGCTCATGAACACACACCAGCTCATGAACACACACACCAGCTCATGAACACAAACCAGCTCATGAACACACACACAGCTCATGAACACACACCAGCTCATGAACACACACCAGCTCATGAACACACACACCAGCTCATGAACACACACCAGCTCATGAACACACACCAGCTCATGAACACACACACCAGCTCATGAACACACACCAGCTCATGAACACACACAGCTCATGAACACACACACAGCTCATGAACACACCAGCTCATGAACACACACAGCTCATGAACACACACCAGCTCATGAACACACACACCAGCTCATGAACACACACAGCTCATGAACACACACAGCTCATGAACACACACACCAGCTCATGAACACACACAGCTCATGAACACACACACACAGCTCATGAACACACACCAGCTCATGAACACACACACCAGCTCATGAACACACACAGCTCATGAACACACACACCAGCTCATGAACACACACCAGCTCATGAACACACACCAGCTCATGAACACACACCAGCTCATGAACACACACACCAGCTCATTAACACACACAGCTCATGAACACACACACCAGCTCATTAACACACACAGCTCATGAACACACACACCAGCTCATGAACACACACACCAGCTCATGAACACACACACCAGCTCATGAACACACACACCAGCTCATGAACACACACACAGCTCATGAACACACACAGCAGCTCATGAACACACACAGCTCATGAACACACACCAGCTCATGAACACACACCAGCTCATGAACACACACAGCTCATGAACACACACACCAGCTCATGAACACACACACCAGCTCATGAACACACACACCAGCTCATGAACACACACACCAGCTCATGAACACACACAGCTCATGAACACACACACCAGCTCATGAACACACACAGCTCATGAACACACACAGCTCATGAACACACACAGCTCATGAACACACACCAGCTCATGAACACACACAGCTCATGAACACACACAGCTCATGAACACACACACCAGCTCATGAACACACACACAGCTCATGAACACACACACCAGCTCAGGAACACACACAGCTCATGAACACACACCAGCTCATGAACACACACACAGCTCATGAACACACACAGCTCATGAACACACACACCAGCTCATGAACACACACCAGCTCATGAACACACACAGCTCATGAACACACACAGCTCATGAACACACACAGCTCATGAACACACACACCAGCTCATGAACACACACAGCTCATGAACACACACAGCTCATGAACACACACAGCAGCTCATGAACACACACAGCTCATGAACACACACCAGCTCATGAACACACACCAGCTCATGAACACACACACCAGCTCATGAACACACACACCAGCTCATGAACACACACAGCTCATGAACACACACAGCTCATGAACACACACAGCTCATGAACACACACCAGCTCATGAACACACACAGCTCATGAACACACACAGCTCATGAACACACACAGCTCATGAACACACACAGCTCATGAACACACACAGCTCATGAACACACACACCAGCTCATGAACACACACAGCTCATGAACACACACCAGCTCATGAACACACACCAGCTCATGAACACACACACCAGCTCATGAACACACACACACCAGCTCATGAACACACACACCAGCTCATGAACACACACACCAGCTCATGAACACACACAGCTCATGAACACACACACCAGCTCATGAACACACACACAGCTCATGAACACACACACCAGCTCATGAACACACACAGCTCATGAACACACACCAGCTCATGAACACACACACAGCTCATGAACACACACAGCTCATGAACACACACCAGCTCATGAACACACACACAGCTCATGAACACACACACCAGCTCATGAACACACACACCAGCTCATGAACACACACCAGCTCATGAACACACACACCAGCTCATGAACACACACCAGCTCATGAACACACACCAGCTCATGAACACACACAGCTCATGAACACACACAGCTCATGAACACACACCAGCTCATGAACACACACCAGCTCATGAACACACACAGCTCATGAACACACACAAGCTCATGAACACACACAGCTCATGAACACACACACCAGCTCATGAACACACACCAGCTCATGAACACACACCAGCTCATGAACACACACAGCTCATGAACACACACAGCTCATGAACACACACACCAGCTCATGAACACACACACCAGCTCATGAACACCCACAGCTCATGAACACACACACCAGCTCATGAACACACACAAGCTCATGAACACACACAGCTCATGAACACACACACCAGCTCATGAACACACACCAGCTCATGAACACACACAGCTCATGAACACACACAGCTCATGAACACACACCAGCTCATGAACACACACAAGCTCATGAACACACACAGCTCATGAACACACACACCAGCTCATGAACACACACCAGCTCATGAACACACACAGCTCATGAACACACACAGCTCATGAACACACACCAGCTCATGAACACACCAGCTCATGAACACACACAGCTCATGAACACACACAGCTCATGAACACACACAGCTCATGAACACACACAGCTCATGAACACACACCAGCTCATGAACACACACACCAGCTCATGAACACACACAGCTCATGAACACACACCAGCTCATGAACACACACAGCTCATGAACACACACACCAGCTCATGAACACACACAGCTCATGAACACACACACCAGCTCATGAACACACACAGCTCATGAACACACACACCAGCTCATGAACACACACAGCTCATGAACACACACCAGCTCATGAACACACACAGCTCATGAACACACACACCAGCTCATGAACACACACAGCTCATGAACACACACACCAGCTCATGAACACACACAGCTCATGAACACACACACCAGCTCATGAACACACACAGCTCATGAACACACACCAGCTCATGAACACACACAGCTCATGAACACACACACCAGCTCATGAACACACACAGCTCATGAACACACACACCAGCTCATGAACACACACACCAGCTCATGAACACACACCAGCTCATGAACACACACAGCTCATGAACACACACCAGCTCATGAACACACACAGCTCATGAACACACACCAGCTCATGAACACACACAGCTCATGAACACACACACAGCTCATGAACACACACAGCTCATGAACACACACCAGCTCATGAACACACACACCAGCTCATGAACACACACAGCTCATGAACACACACACAGCTCATGAACACACACACCAGCTCATGAACACACACAGCTCATGAACACACACAGCTCATGAACACACACAGCTCATGAACACACACACCAGCTCATGAACACACACAGCTCATGAACACACACACCAGCTCATGAACACACACAGCTCATGAACACACACACCAGCTCAGGAACACACACAGCTCATGAACACACACCAGCTCATGAACACACACACAGCTCATGAACACACACAGCTCATGAACACACACCAGCTCATGAACACACACAGCTCATGAACACACACAGCTCATGAACACACACAGCTCATGAACACACACACCAGCTCATGAACACACACAGCTCATGAACACACACAGCTCATGAACACACACAGCAGCTCATGAACACACACAGCTCATGAACACACACCAGCTCATGAACACACACCAGCTCATGAACACACACACCAGCTCATGAACACACACAGCTCATGAACACACACAGCTCATGAACACACACCAGCTCATGAACACACACAGCTCATGAACACACACACAGCTCATGAACACACACCAGCTCATGAACACACACAGCTCATGAACACACACAGCTCATGAACACACACCAGCTCATGAACACACACAGCTCATGAACACACACAGCTCATGAACACACACAGCTCATGAACACACACAGCTCATGAACACACACACCAGCTCATGAACACACACCAGCTCATGAACACACACAGCTCATGAACACACACAGCAGCTCATGAACACACACAGCTCATGAACACACACCAGCTCATGAACACACACAGCTCATGAACACACACAGCAGCTCATGAACACACACAGCTCATGAACACACACACCAGCTCATGAACACACACAGCTCATGAACACACACAGCTCATGAACACACACAGCTCATGAACACACAGCTCATGAACACACAGCTCATGAACACACACAGCTCATGAACACACACACCAGCTCATGAACACACACAGCTCATGAACACACACAGCAGCTCATGAACACACACAGCTCATGAACACACACCAGCTCATGAACACACACCAGCTCATGAACACACACCAGCTCATGAACACACACAGCTCATGAACACACACACCAGCTCATGAACACACACACACCAGCTCATGAACACACACACCAGCTCATGAACACACACACCAGCTCATGAACACACACAGCTCATGAACACACACACCAGCTCATGAACACACACCAGCTCATGAACACACACACCAGCTCATGAACACACACTCCAGCTCATGAACACACACAGCTCATGAACACACACACAGCTCATGAACACACACAGCTCATGAACACACCAGCTCATGAACACACACCAGCTCATGAACACACACAGCTCATGAACACACACAGCTCATGAACACACACACCAGCTCATGAACACACACACCAGCTCATGAACACACACACCAGCTCATGAACACACACACCAGCTCATGAACACACACAGCTCATGAACACACACAGCTCATGAACACACACACAGCTCATGAACACACACACCAGCTCATGAACACACACAGCTCATGAACACACACCAGCTCATGAACACACACCAGCTCATGAACACACACAGCTCATGAACACACACACACAGCTCATGAACACGAGCAGAACGAGGAGGAGAGATGAAGTGTGTTGCACAGCAGATATTCGGCATCGCTGCTGTAATCGCTTGCGCTGGTGTGTGTTGCGCTGGTGTGTGTTGCGCTGGTGTGTGTTGCGCTGGTGTGTGTTGCGCTGGTGTGTGTTGCGCTGGTGTGTGTTGCGCTGGTGTGTGTTGCGCTGGTGTGTGTTGCGCTGGTGTGTGTTGCGCTGGTGTGTGTTGCGCTGGTGTGCTGACTGAGAAGAGGAGATGAGAGATAAAGAGAAGCTGTGTGTTGAAGGAAGATGGCGAGCAGTGGAAGATGATTGGATGAGCTGGGAGGAGGCGTGGCCAGAGTCTGGATGATTTGTGCGACAGTTACCAGAGAAAGAGGAGGTGAGAGACTGCGTGCGCTCAGCGTGTGTGTGTGTGTGTGTGAGGGGGTGTACGAGCGCAGGAATAATCGCAGGATCTTGTGTGCTGAGAGCACAGCGGACAGAAGCGGCTCGATGCACTGACCTGTTCATGCTCTCTCTCTCTGCATCCTGAGCAAACACACACAGAGAAAGAGGCAGAAGGAGAAATCACTAGCGTGGATAAAGGAAACTCGATTTTAAGGAAAGAAACGTACAAAAGGTTTGCCAGTAAATGAGTAGCAGCACGAGGGCCGGTTGAAGAGATGATGTGTTGGTTCAGAACTGAAGATTGAAACCTTGATGAGCAAAGCAGTGCAATCCTCTGTGTATCACAACCGTGCGCGTGCATCTGTCCTCATCTGTCCGTTCGTGCGGTCGGGGAACCTTCAGCCGGTTTGGAGGTCAAGAGAATACTGGATATTCTGCAGTCCAGGCGTGAGTGGGACGACGGCTTGTTTCTCCCGTCTGCAAACCTCCAGGCGTGCGAGGGTTGTGTATTCGCCAGGCGCAGTGGCCGCTCATGATGAAACGAGTCTGGTTCAGTGTGTGTTTGTGGGAAGGCATCCTCCCGAGTGAAGCGGCGTCACGGCACCGGTGTCGTTGATCTCGCAGGGTCCAGTGAGGATTAGTTGCATCGCTGGAAATTAATGAAGTGCGTCTGGAAGATATTGAATCCGCAGTTAAAACTGATTGAACACTAAGGACTGTGGGTGGACCTCGAATGTCTACAGCTTGTAACATTTGGCTTGTTTTTGCTGTTTAAAAAGATGCGAACTCCTTTTGATCAAAACAACAAATAATGTCCATGTTTTAAGGCTTGTGCTTTCCAACTTGCTAGTTTATCACGTTTCCTACTTTGTGACTTGTCTTGTAAAAGTGGGGATCATCTGGCCTGTGGGGGTCCGGGCTCCGGCCCCAGCCCCGGCCCCCGACCCAAAGATGCGGCGCTCGAGTACAGACGAGACCCCGTACCGGCGCAGTCCCTCTCTGGACAGCAAGCCGGGCTCTCCTCCTCTGCGCTACAGCGGGGAGTACGAATACCACAGCTCACCCTTCATCTTCGGCATCCGCACCGCCCCCGGGCCACAGAAAACGAAGGCCAGCTACACCACAGCACAGGGCAGAAAGTATGTGGTGTTTTACCTGGACCTGTCCTTCATCTTCCTCCTAGAGCTGCGGCGCTGCAGGATGGCCGAGGGATGCCTGAGGGCCCTGAGATACGGCATGGTGTTCTTCAATCTGCTCTTCTGGGTGAGTCCGATCCTCTCTTCTGTTATTCTGTTCAAATGAGAGAGAATGTGGAAGGAATAAATGCTCTGTGTTTACTTGTGTTGTTCCAAACCTGCATGGCTTCCTTTCTTCCATGATGTTTAGCTGAATGTGTGAGCTAGCCTTTCCCATAGAACGACCACTAGTCACCAAGCTCCAAAAAGGACCAAAACAACATAAATTATCATAAACATAGTCCATGCAACTTGTACTCTATTTTCTCAAGTCATTATGAAGTGAGCGCTATTCCCCACCAGTGCTCAAACCCTGCATGTTCTGCTGCTGAATGATCAGTGTAAGAACCAGTGGGATTCTGTGACATCAGCCTGGACTCTGTGGTCACTCGTGTCCTGACTCGAGTCAGATGAGTTTCTCTGAGATGATGCAGGCACAGTCCAGAGGTGGGCACTCGAGTTCGTGACTCGGACCTGAGACTCAGGCTTGACTCGACAAAAAGGACTCTTGAATATAAACAACTCAAGTCAATTCTCAAGTCAACAATTGATATCATAAAGAAATGATTTGTGTTTTATTTGAATGGTTTTATAATATCTGCATAACCACCTGACCAAGTGTCGAGGTGTCCATGAGCAAGACCCCTAACCCCGGCTGCCCCCGACGAGCTGCATGACCCCTGCATGTGAATGAGTGTGTGAATGAGTGTGTGAATGGGTGTGTGAATGAGTGTGTGAATGGGTGTGTGAATGGGTGTGTGAATGAGTGTGTGAATGAGTGTGTGAATGGGTGTGTGAATGAGTGTGTGCATGAGTGTGTGAATGAGTGTGTGCATGAGTGTGTGAATGAATGTGTGAATGGGTGTGTGAATGAGTGTGTGAATGAGTGTGTGAATGAGTGTGTGCATGAGTGTGTGAATGAATGTGTGAATGAGTGTGTGAATGGGTGTGTGAATGAGTGTGTGCATGAGTGTGTGAATGAGTGTGTGCATGAGTGTGTGAATGAGTGTGTGAATGAGTGTGTGAATGGGTGTGTGAATGAGTGTGTGAATGAGTGTGTGCATGAGTGTGTGCATGAGTGTGTGAATGAGTGTGTGAATGGGTGTGTGAATGGGTGTGTTAATGGCTGTGTGAATGAGTGTGTGAATGAGTGTGTGAATGGGTGTGTGAATGAGTGTGTGAATGAGTGTGTGAATGAGTGTGTGCATGAGTGTGTGAATGAGTGTGTGAATGAGTGTGTGAATGAGTGTGTGAATGAGTGTGTGAATGGGTGTGTGAATGAGTGTGTGAATGAGTGTGTGCATGAGTGTGTGAATGAGTGTGTGAATGAGTGTGTGAATGGGTGTGTGAATGGGTGTGTGAATGAGTGTGTGAATGAGTGTGTGAATGGGTGTGCATGAGTGTGTGAATGAGTGTGTGAATGAGTGTGTGAATGGGTGTGTGAATGAGTGTGTGCATGAGTGTGTGCATGAGTGTGTGAATGAGTGTGTGAATGGGTGTGTGAATGGGTGTGTTAATGGCTGTGTGAATGAGTGTGTGAATGAGTGTGTGAATGGGTGTGTGAATGAGTGTGTGAATGAGTGTGTGCATGAGTGTGTGCATGAGTGTGTGAATGAGTGTGTGAATGAGTGTGTTAATGAGTGTGTGAATGAGTGTGTGAATGGGTGTGTGAATGAGTGTGTGAATGGGTGTGTGCATGAGTGTGTGAATGAGTGTGTGAATGAGTGTGTGAATGGGTGTGTGAATGGGTGTGTGAATGAGTGTGTGAATGAGTGTGTGAATGGGTGTGCATGAGTGTGTGAATGAGTGTGTGAATGAGTGTGTGCATGAGTGTGTGAATGAGTGTGTGAATGGGTGTGTGAATGGGTGTGTGAATGAGTGTGTGAATGAGTGTGTGAATGAGTGTGTGAATGGGTGTGTGAATGGTGTGTGAGTGAGTGTGTGCATGAGTG
>NC_136883.1:75782-85782 GCF_949152265.1 Phoxinus phoxinus
CCTCTCTCTCTCTCTCTCTCTCTCTCTCTCTCTCTCTCTCTCTCTCTCTCATCTCTCTCTCTCTCTCTCTCTCTCTCTCTCTCTCTCATCTCTCTCTCTCTCTCTCTCTCTCTCTCTCTCTCTCTCTCTCTCTCTCTCTCTCTCTCTCTCTCTGAACACAGATATTATGTTGCTTCTCTAATTTTACATGCAAGTATAGCCGAAATCACAGCACAGATATTGTTTTTATCTCATGTGTATTTGATTTCATCAGTCGACAGCTCGATTTTCAGGATTTTTGTGCAGATTAACATCTTGGAAGGGAAAGCAGCTGACATCCGCAGCTTCGTCATAAACATTACCGAAAGGGACAGGATTAGTTTGTCATTATTTGCACTAATTCTCCTAATTAAATATAGAAAATACTAGCTTGGTAAAACAACATGTAAAATTACACAGAAACAAAATATCTTTATAAGGTTAAGTGTGAAAACAAGAGATGGTGGGTTGTGCTTTTACAGTAATGAACTCAGATAGTGTTCAGATGTACAACGCTGAAGAAGAGTCTCCTAGCTTCGAGGTGTTGTTACCAGTCTAGCCGAACACGTTGCTAGCGCATGATGTCACACGCTGCCGCATCTCAGAATTAGCGAGAGATCGAGTGCATCAACAGTCTCAAAGCTTCAGTCGTTTCCTTTCACGGGTTCAACATTTCATTCAGTAATGAGACAGCTTTGATTGATATGCTGTTTAATGTTTGATGATTGTGTTTTTACATGTGCGTCAGCAATGCTTCTATTGCTTGTTTGTGCTTCTTCTTCACCTGTGTTTTAATCCGGAGATTCTGTGGTCTTTCAGAAGGAACAGTGCCCCCTACCATATAACAGTGAAAACACGGATAGCCGGATCATTTCATTAATGGCAGGGAGAGAGTTGATTTGGAGGCGCTGATAGTCTACATTATGGTGGATGCTCCTTACTTGGCATGTAGAATGAGCTGTGTTCGTTGTTATCTCCTCACTCGTGTCACAGTGTGGCCGAACACATATTTCAGTGCTAACCCTTCCTGTGTGAGAAGAAGGACAGAACAGTAATAGCATATGTCAGATGAGCTGCTGACCGATTCTCTGGACGTCACCGGTGCTCCAGCGCTCGACACCAACGCCGGTCAAGCGGCTCTGTGTTGGGAAGGGGAGGCTCGTATCTTTGATAATAAGCCACATCTGTGTTGGACAACAAGAATTTCTTATTTTGCTCTTATCAAGTGACCACTGCTCAGTCCGGATGACAACTCATTTAAAGAGGACATTTTTGAAGATTTGACAAATAAGTAAAGCATTGAATAAACATTACAGAAATGCCTTTAAAAGTCAAAATACTGATTGTTGTATTTGATATCATTGATCATAAAGCTGTCAGTCCACAGCAATCCTTTGTGTTATTCAGTTTGTCAGTCTGTCTGATGTAGACTCTGGATTTACACGTGGCATTAAGTGTTTAGGCATATAGCAGTGTTTCTGCTAATCCGATCACAAGCAGTCCAAACTAAATATGAATGGAAACAGGGTCTTGTTATTGGATCACTAAAACCACATATGGAGTTAGTCAGAAATGCACGTGACCATATCGCATTTGTTGAAATGCCATCCGTCCTGAATGTGTCCGGATCAGAGAAGCTCTGTGCAGCCGTCTGAGTAACCAACAGGATTTTGGATGCTCTGTGATTTTCTTCGCTTTGGGAAAGCGGTTTACATAAATGGTCCTCCACTGGACGTCAACTGAGCAGAAATCCCTAGAAACATGGCAAGAAAATACACTCAAAGCCTAGCGACTTTAAACCCTGCATTCCCTTGTGAAAAAGAAGTGTGCTTAATTGAATAAAATGCGCGCTTGTAGAGTACTTTAAATCTTTAAAAGTATATTTAAACTGCATATAATATAATATTATAATATAATATAATATAATATTAATGAAATAAATGCACTTAAAGAGAACACACTTTCATGAAAATCTTTCAACACACTAAAGTACACTTTTAAAGGGTTTTGTTTTATTGGGCCCTATCTTGCACCCGCCGCAAGTGACTTTGTACAGCGACGCATGTATCATTCCTATTCTGCACCCGCGCACAGCGGACTCTTCCCTCCACAGACGCACAGCGGACTCTTCCCTCCACAGACGCACGTCGGACTCTTCCCTCCACAGACGCACGTCGGACTCTTCCCTCCACAGACGCACGTCGGACTCTTCCCTTCACAGACGCACGTCGGACTCTTCCCTCCACAGACGCACGTCGGACTCTTCCCTCCACAGACGCACGTCGGACTCTTCCCTCCACAGACGCACGTCGGACTCTTCCCTCCACAGACGCACGTCGGACTCTTCCCTCCACAGACGCACGTCGGACTCTTCCCTCCACAGACGCACGTCGGACTCTTCCCTCCACAGACGCACGTCGGACTCTTCCCTCCACAGACGCACGTCGGACTCTTCCCTCCACAGACGCACGTCGGACTCTTCCCTCCACAGACGCACGTCGGACTCTTCCCTCCACAGACGCACGTCGGACTCTTCCCTCCACAGACGCACGTCGGACTCTTCCCTCCACAGACGCACGGCGGACTCTTCCCTCCACAGACGCACGTCGGACTCTTCCCTCCACAGACGCACGTCGGACTCTTCCCTCCACAGACGCACGTCGGACTCTTCCCTCCACAGACGCACGTCGGACTCTTCCCTCCACAGACGCACGGCGGACTCTTCCCTCCACAGACGCACGTCGGACTCTTCCCTCTACAGACGCACGGCGGACTCTTCCCTCCACAGACGCACGGCGGACTCTTCCCACCACAGACGCACAGCGGACTCTTCCCTCCACAGACGAACGTCGGACTCTTCCCTCCACAGACGCACAGCGGACTCTTCCCTCCACAGACGCACGTCGGACTCTTCCCTCCACAGACGCACGTCGGACTCTTCCCTCCACAGACGCACAGCGGACTCTTCCCTCCACAGACGCACGTCGGACTCTTCCCTTCACAGACGCACAGCGGACTCTTCCCTTCACAGACGCACAGCGGACTCTTCCCTCCACAGACGCACAGCGGACTCTTCCCTCCACAGACGCACAGTGGACTCTTCCCTCCACAGACGCACAGCGGACTCTTCCCTCCACAGACGCACAGCGGACTCTTCCCTTCACAGACGCACAGTGGACTCTTCCCTCCACAGACGCACAGCGGACTCTTCCCTCCACAGACGCACGTCGGACTCTTCCCTCCACAGACGCACAGCGGACTCTTCCCTCCACAGACGCACGGCGGACTCTTCCCTCCACAGACGCACAGCGGACTCTTCCCTTCACAGACGCACAGCGGACTCTTCCCTCCACAGACGCACAGCGGACTCTTCCCTTCACAGACGCACAGTGGACTCTTCCCTTCACAGACGCACGGCGGACTCTTCCCTCCACAGACGCACGGCGGACTCTTCCCTCCACAGACGCACAGCGGACTCTTCCCCCCACAGACGCACGGCGGACTCTTCCCTCCACAGACGCACGGCGGACTCTTCCCCCCACAGACGCACGGCGGACTCTTCCCTCCACAGACGCACAGCGGACTCTTCCCTCCACAGACGCACAGCGGACTCTTCCCTCCACAGACGCACAGCGGACTCTTCCCTTCACAGACGCACAGCAGACTCTTCCCTCCACAGACGCACAGCGGACTCTTCCCTTCACAGACGCACAGTGGACTATTCCCTTCACAGACGCACAGCGGACTCTTCCCTTCACAGACGCACAGCGGACTCTTCCCTTCACAGACGCACAGCGGACTCTTCCCTCCACAGACGCACAGCGGACTCTTCCCTTCACAGACGCACAGCGGACTCTTCCCTCCACAGACGCACAGTGGACTCTTCCCTTCACAGACGCACAGTGGACTCTTCCCTTCACAGACGCACAGTGGACTCTTCCCTTCACAGACGCACAGTGGACTCTTCCCTTCACAGACGCACAGCGGACTCTTCCCTCCACAGACGCACAGCGGACTCTTCCCTTCACAGACGCACAGCGGACTCTTCCCTCCACAGACGCACAGCGGACTCTTCCCTTCACAGACGCACAGCGGACTCTTCCCTCCACAGACGCACAGCGGACTCTTCCCTCCACAGACGCACAGCGGACTCTTCCCTCCACAGACGCACAGCGGACTCTTCCCTTCACAGACGCACAGTGGACTCTTCCCTTCACAGACGCACAGCGGACTCTTCCCTCCACAGACGCACAGCGGACTCTTCCCTTCACAGACGCACAGCGGACTCTTCCCTCCACAGACGCACAGCGGACTCTTCCCTTCACAGACGCACGTCGGACTCTTCCCTCCACAGACGCACAGCGGACTCTTCCCTTCACAGACGCACAGCGGACTCTTCCCTCCACAGACGCACAGCGGACTCTTCCCTCCACAGACGCACAGCGGACTCTTCCCTCCACAGACGCACAGCGGACTCTTCCCTCCACAGACGCACAGCGGACTCTTCCCTTCACAGACGCACAGTGGACTCTTCCCTTCACAGACGCACAGCGGACTCTTCCCTTCACAGACGCACAGTGGACTCTTCCCTTCACAGACGCACAGCGGACTCTTCCCTCCACAGACGCACAGCGGACTCTTCCCTCCACAGACGCACAGCGGACTCTTCCCTCCACAGACACACAGCGGACTCTTCCCTTCACAGACGCACAGCGGACTCTTCCCTCCACAGACACACAGCGGACTCTTCCCTTCACAGACGCACAGCGGACTCTTCCCTCCACAGACGCACAGCGGACTCTTCCCTCCACAGACGCACGTCGGACTCTTCCCTCCACAGACGCACGTCGGACTCTTCCCTCCACAGACGCACGTCGGACTCTTCCCTCCACAGACGCACGGCGGACTCTTCCCTCCACAGACGCACAGCGGACTCTTCCCTCCACAGACGCACAGCGGACTCTTCCCTTCACAGACGTACGTCGGACTCTTCCCTCCACAGACGCACAGTGGACTCTTCCCTTCACAGACGCACAGCGGACTCTTCCCTCCACAGACGCACAGCGGACTTTTCCCTCCACAGACGCACAGCGGACTTTTCCCTCCACAGACGCACGGCGGTAAATTAGGGAATGAACTTGCGCTCGCGGGGGCGGTTCAGTGAAAAGAGGAGTGTGTTCCGGCGCAAACGTTCCCTGGTGATATTCTGCAGTTCCAGAAAAAAACTCCGCCACTGACCAGGAGAAACCCAGTCTAAAGACAGCGGCGCCGCGCGTTATTCATATGCTATTTTAAGGGCGCGTGCTTGGCCATTATGTAGTGTGTGAACAACACACACACTTTGATTCTCTAATCTAAACAGACGCAGCAGTTTTCATTTTTGCAAATCATACATTATTACAAGGAAAATATTGTCTGGTGCATGTTCTGTGCATCCAGTCACTGACCAGCTCAGCCGGCTCAGCTCCAGTGGGACCAGTCTCGGGCTACAGGGGGATCTGGCTGCTAGCTAAGAGAACTCTGATTGGCTGTTCAGCTTAGAGAATTCATAGCATGTGAATAAAAGCGAAAGTGATAAAAGCGAGTAAATAAGTGAAGATGGTACAGACATAAGGCTGTTATAATTTTGCATCATCTTACCTAAGCATTCAAATGCACAAATATTTTCATAATAACGTCAGCCACTTTGATGTTCCGCTGCTTTGTTTCCAGTTTGCATATATGCAGTCCTAGTTTCGGTTTCCCTTTTTGAATGATGATAATAGACTATTGATAGACATTTACAGTTATTTACTTTACATGCAGACGCAGAAAGCATATGTAGTCGACAGTCGCCTTTAGTCCTTTTGTGGTGTTTTGCCGGGATGCAGCCAACAAGATGTGGCAACGGTCAACTTCCGTCGCTGCTAGTTCAGTTCTTATGTGATTAGAATTGAGAAAAATCAGTGCAGACTTGACTGTGCCCAGAGCTCAGCCATGACAATAGCCCACAGCAGAGTCTGGAGCGAGGAGCCACGGTGTCGACATGCCCAACGACATCCACGGGACGACCGAGCAAGACAGAGCCAATGTTGGGGTGGTGGTGCGCTGGGCTCTGGGTCGGGGTCGGGTCTGGGTCGGGGTCGGGTCAGCGCTCTCCGGACACTGGATGATGACCACCTTCCAATCCAGTTCTGTGGTGTCTGGGAAGTCTACAGAATAGTAGGAGTTCACCCCGACCCAGAAGAGAGACTTTACGGCAGTCTTTACAGAAAGCTGACAGAAATAAGGGCAAAGTCAACAAGAGGAACCCTAACCCTTCGGGAAAGGGCGGTGAATATTGCAGTCTGGTATTCTGTCACGTAACTCCAAGGAAGACGATGATGATCACAAAAATAAAACAAGGTTTATTAAATAACTCAGAGTAAATAGCCAAAAGCGAGACAGTTGTGTCAACCACAAACAATACCTGACAAATGAGAACTGAAAAGACAGCAACTTAAATACATGATAAATGAGGGAAATGAAACACACACACACACACAAGTACAACAGAAAATACTCAACAGTCAATTCTTTTTTAGTATGAATAACACTCATTTGTGTTGCTGTGCTGAGTTGTGGTGGTGAATGGTCAGTTAGTCCAAAGCTGTTTACCTCTAAAAGCATTTGCTGAAACAGAAGTGCTAATTTCCCCCGCTGTGTGTGAGTATACCTTACTGTCTAACACTACATCTGTCAACACCCTAAATGTGATATTTAGGGAAATTGGTGTTATAATACTAAAGTAAACAGGACAAATGTAATGTCCTTACACACATGTTAGCATTCTAAAAATACTCCAGCGATATTCCTGAAGCACAACGGTTAGTTCTGTTCAACTACACTACAAACTATCAGACGTCGCCTGATGTGGAGCAGCAACTAATCACTACGGCAAACTTTATTAGAATTAAAATATTAAAATACTGAAAGTCTAAATACTGAGAAAAAATGTTTAACTGCTTGAACAGATTATGTCACAAGCGGACCGGTTAAAAGGCTGAATCATAGATCTTAGATAATATGAAATAGTCTAAATAGTCTAATATACTATGAGCCATAATGCATATTTTTAAGCAGTCAGAGAAAATGAAAAGCAAAGAAAAGGGAAAAATACAAAAGAAGAACAAAACCACAACGCTGAAACACTCATTCTGCAATCTAAATATAGTGATGATGCCTGGTGTATGGCCTAAAAAATACAGAATCTAACATTTGTCTTAGTCTTTAATAAGACTGCCGCTGTCATTATTGCCATGGCAACTGGTTTTCATCTGAGTATTTCCCATCAGCACCAGTACAGCTCATCTGAGTGTTGTTTATGAGTACTAAAACATGTCTGTTCAATACCAGCAACGGTTATGCCTTCTGACAGCAACTGGAAATGGTTTGATGGCTGATTTGAAGAGCAGAAGATCCTCTGGAAGCAATACATGCTTTCGACAACCATATTATTATTCAGCACTTCAGATATGGGATTCTTATGGCTCGTTTCCACTGAGCGACACGGTACGGTACAGTACGGTTCGGGTCGGTAAACCATGATCCGGCTAGCGTTTCCACCGCCTTTACTTGATAGGCGTGGTGTTTGCCGTAAAGAAGCGATCGATGTCATTTTCGCGCGAAGAAAGCGACATAGTAAACAACAATGGGTGACACACAGCAGATCTTGTTCGTCACAAGAAGACAAGCGCCGACATTAGGAGTTTCTCAATACCAATTACGCATGCCAAGTCTGTCTCAGGAGAGTGACTCCCGAGGACGAGTCCGGTAATTCTGCTAACGGACAGCGCGTTCTTGAGCGCCACTCGGCTCGCTCTGCTACTCCGGTTATATGTACAGTTTAGGCAACAACAAAACGAAATGTGTTATAAAACACCACTCTGCCTCTTCTCGTTTTCATTTAAATAAAATGTAAACATTATAGGCACACAAATGTGGTTCAGGCCATGCGTAATTGATTATTCACTGCATGTATATCGTTAGCCTATTTATAACAAAATGAAATATAAAACAAGGTTATTCCAGGCAATATGTGCATTTGTACACATGTTGCAATAAACAACATTACAGTGATTATCTTGTAATAAAATAAAAAATGACAAAACTCAACCCTATCCCTTTTTGTTAAATTTCAGTTTTATCAATAATAGCCATTGTAAAAGTATAAGTAAGAAGCTATACAATAAGAAATACAGCAAATACACAAATTCGGCGCTCTAGTCAAACGTTACAACGGTAAAGTTAAATAGCCTAAATATATGAAACTTCACTTGGCCCTCAGCCAAACCGATTGGCAACCCAATCCCAACCCTTGGCCAGGGAACGAATGATAGATTCCAAAGATGGCCGTTGGGTCTACACAAGACGAGTTATATCTCATGTTTAACCACTATAGAGACGTCAGAGTCAGCGGCAAATGCCAGAACGATGTAGCAAAAATGGTTGGTACATTTACGAATTTAGTTTGAACACGAATTAAAACAACAGGCATTGCCCATGTGACCAGCCTCAAAGACATTCCGAACATTCCAACCCTGCAAGAGAGAAAGCCATGTGACAAACACACACATATGTGGCAAACACACACACACACAAGTTCTCTAAATTCATCATATTAAATGGCCACACTGTTAATGTACATTAACCTAAGCGTGAAAGCTTCTAATATGCAAATCCTATGTAGTGTGTAATTTTGACTTGATGTTAAGACTTGATGTTCACTTGACACACTCATGTGTTGCATGTTTAGTCTTCGTAAACCCCAATCGTCATCGCCCACTGGTTAATTTACATTACATGATGTAACTAATGTTGTGTTATAAGAATTAGTATTGTATGTTATAAGAATCTTGAATTGTCTTTTCTGAAAAACCCTTCAAATTACTTATTCAAATTCTCTGTCCTGGACACAAAGAGTCATAAAATCTTCCTCCAAAAAGGAGCCCTTCCATTGGCTCACACACCCCCAGAGGGCCGGACAGCTGCACACTCAAATAGCAAGGAGCCTATTCCTCGCTCTCTTGCCCTTGCTCTGTTTCCAACATCTTGACGTGCTGAACGTCCCTTCCGAAGATGAGGCCGCGGGCCTACAAGCCTGCAAGGCCTCTCCATTCCCTGCCACCCAACGGCAGATGAAAACTGCAACGGCTCCATTATTGAATGGGCAACCATTCATTCTTCAACCTCCAGCAACACTCAACTTCAGACATCTTTTGAAAGGACCGCGCACAGCCCACGTGCTCCGGGAGACGCATCAAATTCAAGGAATCACATTTACACACGCATACAGAGAGAACTGAAGCAAGTATTTCTTTCCAGATTTAATTGCTTAAAGACTGCTTATCCCTGTTTTAAATGAATGATTTCCTTGGTGTTCTCAAAGGTTGACTGTATATGAGGTTTGCGATATTTGATATCATTTAGAGAATGATATCCAATCTTCTTTAGCTTTAATTCACTTCCATTTTCCCCTGCGCAACTCCATGTCGTTATCCGTTTGTCTTATGTGTTTACGTAACGTTACCCCGTGTAAATACCTATATCACGTGTTTAGATGTAGAATTATGTATTCATTAGCTTCGTCTCATTAAAATACAAATATGATTTGATTAAACTGTCTCAAGCTCACATTACATCGTCCCTGAAAATGTCTGATCTTAAGCTACAATGCTTTATTAAATTTTATAAGGATAGGAGTCGTCATTCTTCTGGCCAGAGGATGATCTCTTCTGTGTTTATAAAATCGATGATCCTATTGAGAATTATCTTATAATCGATCTGTAATTGGACTATTGATATATTAATGAAGAACCATAGTGCACTATGATCATTCATATATACAATTGATCCATTATCAGTTTCGATAATTTAACGTAACTGTAAATTATGCAAGATATCTTAATCATATTCCTGATTAAAATATAACTAATTCCCCACATAGTTAAATGACTTTATAGCC
>NC_136883.1:90782-113282 GCF_949152265.1 Phoxinus phoxinus
CGTGCAGAGGGTTTTTGCCCAAAATTTAGAAATGTAGAAAAAAGAATTAAGTAGTAGGAAATTACTAGTCATCCAAATTTTTATGTCAGTTATGCATTCCGCTAATATTGTGAATTGGTGCATTTAGTCAGGGGACGAAATATACAGCTGAGCATCATTAGCATAACATTGAAAACTAATGCCATGCTTCCTAATGATATCTCCTAAGGGTAGCATGTACAGAATGAACAGCAGCGGTCCTAGTACTGAGCCTTGTGGTACGCCATACTGAACTTGTGATTGATAAGACATCTCTTCATTTACTGCTACAAACTGATAACGGTCAGATAAGTATGATTTATGAGAGCTCGAGTTGAAGCTGCTTCATCGAGCCCCTCTTCAGTGGACAGCAAGCCGAATAAGTTTAACCTAATATCTTAAAGATTTTATGGGCAAACAAACTCGTTAATGCCAACATAGTTTTCGAGTCTATTCAAAAGAATGTTGTGGTCGATGGTATCAAATGCAGCACTAAGATCCAGTAACACTAATAGAGAGATACAACCACGATCGGATAATAAGAGCAAATCATGTGTGACTCTAACGAGAGCTGTCTCGGTACTATGGTACGGTCTAAATCCTGAAATCCGGGAAATCCTCGCAGATATCATTTCTTTCTGAAAAGGAACATAGTTGTGAAGATACTGCTTTTTCTAATATCTTTGACAGAAATGGCAGATTAGAGATCGGCCTGTAGTTGACTAATTCTCTAAGATCACGTTGGGTTTTTTTAATAAGAGGTTTAATCATAGCCAGCTTAAAAGTTTTTGGTACATATCCTAGTGACAAATATGAATTAATGATATTAAGAAGAGGATCTATGACATCTGGAAGCATCTCTTTCAGCAGCTTAGTCGGTATAGGGTCTAACTAAATGTGAGGTCATTAACTAATAAATCGTTCATTTTAAAATACTTTTTCATCACAAACTCACTGGACTTTTTATTTGTGACTGAAACATGGCTGAAACTGGATACATTTTCATCTCTTGGTAGTTTCTCCCCCGGTGTCACGGCTCGTAGCAAGGATAACGGAGATGAAAGTAATTCAAACACTTTCTTTAATAAATGGAACACAGGATAGGGAACAGGTGAGACAGCGTGTGAAACTTGAACACACGAATAATACCGGACAATGAACAAAATACAGGCAGGACCTAAATACACAGTGATGATTAACACAAACAACAGGCAGCTGTGAGGAAGGTGAACAGTGTCCATGGTAACAGATTAGTGGCGGGAAACAGACAGGGAAACTCAAGTGAGGAATGAAAACAAACTTAATGTATATGAACATAACATAATGGTGACACCCGAGACTCTCCAAGCCCAGCACTCCAAGACTCTCTGGTCACGGTGGGGGTGTTGCTACTGTTTTTAAAAATCATTTTAAAAACAAACAACTATAAACGGACATGTATTCCAGTTTTGAGGTACATTTAATGAGAATCAACATAGGGGGTCCTGTATTGTGTGCATTGATTTACAGGCCTCCGGAATTTAACAAGGATTTCATCCAACAATTCTCTGAGTTCCTCTCGAATATTGTATCTCACTGTGATAGACTGTTGATTCTAGGAGACTTTAATATTCATATTTGCTGTCTAACCCTTTGGTGAAAGAGTTTTTGTGTCTTATTGAATCTTTTCATCTGTCACAACCAGTCAGCCAAACAAATCTGAGAGTAGTTGATGCTGCTATTTCAGACCATCTGCCAATTGTGTTTGAATCTGTCTGTGTTTTTCCTACCTCGACTCGCGTGAGTTACTGTGAGCTACTCTCGTTTCATCCAAGCTTCCACCGCCAGCTTATTTTCGGAGTACTATCAAGCTAACCTTGCGGATGCTGTTCCCTTCGACAAATTAAACACTGAAGAGATGGTGGAGGTTTTTACTAAAACCTGCTCCATTTCTTTAGACTCTGTTGCTCCCCTTTATCCCAGGAAAGCTAAGGGAAAGAGCCCACCCGGCCTTGGTTAAATTATTTTACTCGCTCTCTTAGACAAGAGTGTCGTAAGGCAGAGCAGTAATGGAAAAGAGATAAACTCAAAGTTTCACATAACTGTTTAACTGCATGCTTACTTAGTTACCAAAAGTCAGTGAAAGAGGCCACATCTAAATTCCTCTCAAAACTCATCACAGAAAATGCAAATCGGCAGAGAATGCTGTTTAAGACAATTGGTTCAGTGCTAAAACCCTTACCAGCTCATTCTCTGGTTCCATCTCGGGAAACCTGTGAGAACTTTTTAAAAAATGTTGACGATAAAGTTTTGGCGATCAAGGCTTCCATTAAGCAAGCTATATATAATATATAAACTTGTTTTCATCCAGTTACCTCCGCTCAGCTAGTTGATATTGTTTCTAAGGCTAAATGTTCCAGCTGTGAGTCTGATGTCGTCCCTACTCGTCTTTTTAAGGAAGTGGTTGAAACTTTGAGCCCAGCTGTAACCGCTATTATTAACAGTTCTCTAGCGAATGGAATTGTCCCTGCTAGTTTTAAACATGCTGTAGTTCACCTTCTGCTTAAGAAACCTCATCTGGACCCATCTATCCTTAACAATTTTAGACCTATCTCCAAGTTGCCTTTTATTTCTAAGATCTTAGAGAGAGTCGTGCATTGTCAGTTGAATACCTATCTCAGTTCATCCAATATTTCTGATACTTTTCAGTCTGGTTTTAGATCTATGCACAGTATGGAAACTGCTTTGTTGAAGGTCAGCAATGACCTTTTGCAAATCCTCAATACCAGTTAGCATGCAGTGCTTGTCTTGTTGGATTTAAGCGCTGCTTTTGATACAATCGACCATAGTATTTTGTTGCATCAGTTGGAAAAAGTGGTGGGTATTCCTTGCAGTGGTTGGCCTCTTATCTTAAAGAATGTGCCATATTACATATTGCCATAAGAATGTGCCATGCCATGTGTCATATTACTAGAGAGAAGAGCAGCACCATCCCAGGAGGGATGAATACCATCTCTTTTCAACAGGTCAGGTTTGCCCCAAAAACTTTTCCAATTGTCTATGAATTCTATATTATTTTGCGGACACCACCCAGACAGCCAGCCATTGAGTGAACACAATCTACTAACTATCTCATCACTCCGGCGAACAGGAAGGGGGCCAGAGCAAATTACATCGTACTTGCGAGTTCACACACCTCTTTCATATTAGTTTTAGTGATCTCCGACTGGCGAAGTCGAACATCATCTGTGCTGACGTGAATAATAGTTTTAGAGAATTTACGATTAGCATTGGCCAGCATTTTAAAATTAGCTTTGACGACAGACGCTCAGGCTCCCGGCAAACATGTGACTATGGTGGCTGGTGTCTCTATTTTCACGTTCTGTGTAATAGAATCGCCAATAACTAGGGCACATTCAACAGAAATCTCAGTGGGTGCATCACTGAGCGGGGAGAATCTATTTGTTGTGGTAATCGGAACGGAAGAGCGGTGTTTTGTTCCACGACTATAGTGTGCGTGCGTGCGTGTGTGTGTGTGTGTGTGTGTGCGTGAAACTAAACGTTTTATGTTTATGTCGTATCAAAAATTAATGCGTTCAAAATCCAAATCACATTAATGAGTTTATGGATTTTGAATGGACTACTGCAATAGTGCCTTTTTCAAACCTCACTATATACTGTAGATCAGGACAGATATCCTCTCCATCTCGCGCAGAAGAACAAAGCCTCGTTCTGGACGCTGTAGACGACAGTGAAATGAAGCGAGTAAAGAAACGAGAGCCAGGCGTGTGTGTCCTCCAGCACATCAGACCCGTTCGCTCACAGCACTGTACGCTTCCCTATAAATACTGCAGCCGGCAGGATTGTGCGGCGCATCTTACCCCGGGGAACAGCTGACCCACATCAGCAAGACAAACACGCTTCACACCTGCATAAACGAGTTAGCGGCCGCTAATCATGACACAATGAGCTGCACTGTCTGCTAACAGGCATGCGAGTGTAAAGGAGAGAGCGTGTGAATGCATGAATGAAGAGGAAGGGCTGAAAGAAGAGAGAGAGCCAGAAGAACAGGTGTGTGAGCAGCAGGAGCTGGAGAGAAAAGAGGAAGCACAGATCTAGGAGCTTCTCCATCATCAGGACAGACTGTTTCCAGGCTCGAGTCTCAGTGTGATTCACTGACGTCTAACAATCCTGTCACAGTGGAGACGAGTCGGCCGGTGGAGGTGTAGCTCTGCCACGATATACTGGAGATATTACAGGACATTATTACATGTGAGAGAGAAACAAATGACTTCAGTTGTGGCTCATCCGATCAGAACGTCGCTTTAGATGTTCGAGTGTTTCAGTGTTTGATCTTGAGCTCGAGTGTTTCAGATCGTGAAGCTTTTATGTCAGACTGATCATTCTGATCTGATCTTTTGCTTTCTACTCATCAAAGTCCAAATAAATAGAAATTATCAAATGAGATCAAGCGCATTGTATTTTCATTTCTAATTGTATAAAATTGCATGAAGAAAGTCAAAGTCCAGAAAGTAACCTTGCTGTATTTTTGGGGCATTCAGTTTTAATAAGTTCCTCAAACATATTTCTTGAAAACTGGTGGCTTGATCACTAACTGTGTTCACAAAGCACAAGATTATTGAACCCATGAATCGTGAGCCGATGATCAGTGTTTAATTCACCAGCATCTCATCAAATACCTTTTAATGTTAATGAAAAAGACAGATGCATGAGACAGTTGAGTCCCTTTAGTTTAAACTAATTTTTGATTTGTGAAGAATTAGATTTTTTGTTTTGGATGAATCAATAGCGTGTGTTTGAGGCAGGGTGAACTTTTCTAGCCTGGTTCTACCAGACATTTCATTTGTACAGAGAGTCTGGCCGCTCTCCATTGACAAGCGTTAACTTCCTTGTAGGCGGGTCCTCTGTTGAAGTTTAAAACTATTGGATCTGCCCAGAGCCACTCAGGATCTGCTATAACCAATCGCTAACGTTTGGTCATGACGTATGTCATGCGCCGGTGTTCTGTCGATCTGTCCTACCTTGTCAGATTTTCCTACCGTAGCACAAAATTATAGCCATATCTATCGGTTCATCCTTCCACATCGTAAAATCCTACTGCGCGTTTCTGCTTCGCGTCTGTGATGACTACATAAAATAATTCAGTGTAACTTTGTCGAAGATTGTTATTAGGCCATGGTAGGATGGTTTTACAGTGCAAAGTAACGTTACCTCATCAGATTGTCCTATGAAATAAACGGGTAGGATGATTTTGCCGTAAACACGTATCCGAATGATCAGAGGATTGTGTTTAGAATAAGATGTCTGTCAACGAGAGCTGCAGGTTTTGTTCTTCGAATTTAAGAATTCACGGAACAATTACAAATTCTAAATGTATATTTGACACTGAGGACAGTGATAATGTATTCAGTCAACTGTCGACGCTGGGTCTAATCATTAACAATACGCCGCTGCGCTCGGATCGGATCCGCCGCAAATGCTGTGATCAGTGATCGCTCGCGTCTTTCTCCGCCGCCATTACTGAACTACAACTCAAACTAACGCACGACATCAACGTCATCGTTCTCAGCCACTCCCTCTGTTCGCTGATTGGACCGGTGACATTTTGATTTCAGAAAACCAAAGAATACACCACAATCCCAGACCTAGTACTGAAGGAAAATGAGAATTGAGCGGAAGCACGTAGGAGGGCGGAGCCAGGCTAGAACTAGGCATCTTAAAAGCCTGAAATCTTTCAGAAAGGCATTCTCAAAACAAAGCCTTTTGAAAGCAGAATTTAATGAAGATAAAAGACATTATGTTGCATTCTCTTGGCTGTGAGACACTGGCCGACTGCATTATAATGATCTGGAGATGTTTTATACATACATGCACATCTGTTTCTCACATGTGGAGACAGAACAGGCCCTATTTAATCATGTGACACGATGGATTGAAATACTTTTTAAGATTAGTGGCACTAAAATAAATGTATGCCAGTTGTATATCAAATGTAGTTTTGTCTGTGCACTTTTCCATCAGCTCAGTGTTCTCTCTCTCTCTCTCTCTCTCTCTCTCTCTCTCTCTCTCTCTCTCTCTCTCTCTCTCTCTCTCTCTCTCTCTCTCTCTCAGCTGGGCGGCTGTGGGATTCTCGGAGTGGGAGTTTGGCTTTCCATCACCCAGGGAAACTTTGCCACCCTCTCATCCTCCCTTCCGTCGCTCTCGGCCGCTAATCTGCTCATCGCTGCAGGAAGCATCATCATGGTGATTGGCTGTCTGGGGTGTGTGGGTGCGGTCAAAGAGAACCGTCCGTTACTCCTGAGCGTGAGTGAACCAATACTCTAGCATGTCAAACATAACATCCAACAGGACATGTGTGAGGGCTCTATTATGAAATAATCATACAGTTATTAGCAAGTTTTAGACTAAAAGACGTGTAACAATAGCATTCCTTCTTGAAGTGACATGAGTTTGTCTCACAAAAATGTGGCTTTCTGCTCAAATGATAATATATGGCTCTTGAATCAGAGTGGCAATAATGGACATCGAGTAGATATAGAGACACTAGCAGGAATCCAGATGATCAGCAGCCGGTGAAACGCAGGAAAAGTTATTAGTGCCATTTCCACTCTTCCGAAGAACAGGTGAACATGAGAAGAAGTCAGTCAACAGCTCCATATCTGTCTGGAGAAACATTATAATCATACACTGTTCGTTCGTTGGCCAGAGGAGAACTAAGCAACTGAGCCTGGTTCATCCCAAAGTTTTCTCTCCATTCTGTCACTGATGGAATTTTGGTTCCTGCCACCACCATCTGATCTGGATACGGCCCGGATCAGGCTGACTACATCATGTGTTGTGGTCGTGTCTAGACGCAGGTCCTCCATCTGATCTGGATACGGCCGGATCCGGCTGACTACATCATGTGTTGTGGTCGTGTCTAGGCGCAGGTCCTCCATCTGATCTGGATACGGCCCGGATCCGGCTGACTACATCATGTGTTGTGGTCGTGTCTAGGCGCAGGTCCTCCATCTGATCTGGATACGGCCCGGATCCGGCTGACTACATCATGAGTTGTGGTCGTGTCTAGGCGCAGGTCCTCCATCTGATCTGGATACGGCCCGGATCCGGCTGACTACATCATGAGTTGTGGTCGTGTCTAGGCGCAGGTCCTCCATCTGATCTGGATACGGCCGGATCCGGCTGACTACATCATGAGTTGTGGTCGTGTCTAGGCGCAGGTCCTCCATCTGATCTGGATACGGCCGGATCCGGCTGACTACATCATGTGTTGTGGTCGTGTCTAGGCGCAGGTCCTCCATCTGATCTGGATACGGCCCGGATCCGGCTGACTACATCATGTGTTGTGGTCGTGTCTAGGCGCAGGTCCTCGATCTGATCTGGATACGGCCGGATACGGCTGACTACATCATGTGTTGTGGTCGTGTCTAGGCGCAGGTCCTCCATCTGATCTGGATACGGCCCGGATCCGGCTGACTACATCATGTGTTGTGGTCGTGTCTAGGCGCAGGTCCTCCATCTGATCTGGATACGGCCCGGATCCGGCTGACTACATCATGTGTTGTGTTCGTGTCTAGGCTCAGGTCCTCCATCTGATCTGGATCCGGCCGGATCCGGCTGACTACATCATGTGTTGTGGTCGTGTCTAGGCGCAGGTCCTCCATCTGATCTGGATACGGCCCGGATCCGGCTGACTACATCATGTGTTGTGTTCGTGTCTAGGCTCAGGTCCTCCATCTGATCTGGATCCGGCCGGATCCGGCTGACTACATCATGTGTTGTGGTCGTGTCTAGGCGCAGGTCCTCCATCTGATCTGGATACGACCCGGATCCGGCTGACTACATCATGTGTTGTGGTCGTGTCTAGGCGCAGGTCCTCCATCTGATCTGGATCCGGCCGGATCCGGCTGACTACATCATGTGTTGTGGTCGTGTCTAGGCGCAGGTCCTCCATCTGATCTGGATACGGCCGGATCCGGCTGACTACATCATGTGTTGTGGTCGTGTCTAGGCGCAGGTCCTCCATCTGATCTGGATACGGCCCGGATCCGGCTGACTACATCATGTGTTGTGGTCGTGTCTAGGCGCAGGTCCTCCATCTGATCTGGATACGGCCGGATCCGGCTGACTACATCATGTGTTGTGGTCGTGTCTAGGCGCAGGTCCTCCATCTGATCTGGATACGGCCGGATCCGGCTGACTACATCATGTGTTGTGGTCGTGTCTAGGCGCAGGTCCTCCATCTGATCTGGATACGGCCCGGATCCGGCTGACTACATCATGTGTTGTGGTCGTGTCTAGGCGCAGGTCCTCCATCTGATCTGGATACGGCCCGGATCCGGCTGACTACATCATGTGTTGTGGTCGTGTCTAGGCGCAGGTCCTCCATCTGATCTGGATACGGCCGGATCCGGCTGACTACATCATGTGTTGTGGTCGTGTCTAGGCGCAGGTCCTCCATCTGATCTGGATACGGCCCGGATCCGGCTGACTACATCATGTGTTGTGGTCGTGTCTAGGCGCAGGTCCTCCATCTGATCTGGATACGGCCCGGATCCGGCTGACTACATCATGTGTTGTGGTCGTGTCTAGGCGCAGGTCCTCCATCTGATCTGGATACGGCCCGGATCCGGCTGACAGCAGTAAACATTGAGACAAACAGAGAGACTACTATTAGCATAGATGCCATTCTTATGATGTAATGAGTACATCGGTGACACTGAAGCTGGAATGCGGCCGATAAGAAATTGGTCCACAACGGCTCCAGGAAGGTTTTTAAAAGTCCTGGTTTACACCATTTGTTCCATAGCGAGAAGCCATTTAACTGTTTGAGATATTTTACTCTCTGAATCTAGTGTATCTTGACTTTTAAAAAGCCGTCAAAGACCCGCGGATAGTTTTAGAGGACATGTTTCAAGGGGCCAGTGAGACCTACATTCTGTCAGAGTGTCCCGAGACAGATGCAGATATCGGTCTGTCAGCACCTCACAGGGCCTGAGCTGGATTGTTTTATTTCATCTGAGTGCATGCTAAAAATCTTGAAGGGCAAAGCAGAATGGTGGCCGGTCAAGTCATGGCCCTTTGTGTTTAAACCTCTTTCCTTCATCAGATCAGCACAACTCAGTGGCGTAAAACTGATGATCCAACAGTGATGAGAAATTAAAGAGGAAACCCAGCTTTCTCAGTCAGCAGCAGATCTTCCACTCGTTCTTCTGCATTAGTTTTACACGGTTTGTTTAATCCAGTGAAAATGTCTGTATTTTTGCCAGTCCTATCACAGCTGACAGCACATCCACTTCATTCCTCGATTTGGAAAATCAATGTCAAATTGGTAATGGTAAATGGACTGCATTTATATAGCACTTTCACAGACCCAATGGCCACCAAAGCGCTTTACATTTTGCCTCACATTCACCCACCGACGGCGGTGTCAGCCATGCAAGCTCATCCAGCTCGTCGGGAGCAGCTGGGGTTAGGTGTCTTGCTCAAGGACACCTCGACACTTGGTCAAGTGGAACCAGGGATTGAACCACCAACCTTCTGGTTTGTAGACAACCTACATGAACCACTGAGCCACTGCCGCCCCTGTCAAGCGATATTCACATTCCATATACTACTGGAATAGTAAAAAAAGAAAAAAGTACAGTATGTTAATTGGATTCTCCATATTTTTGAATGAGTCTGAAACAAACTACATGCATATCTCACAATCTTCTTCAAAATGACTGGTTAACATGAACAGGTCTGTCTATTTATTAAACACCACTGTCCCTAATTATTATACTTTGGAGCCATCAGCAAATTATTCATATCTGTAGATCACCTTATACTGGTGTTTACACAGTTATCCATTTATTCATAGTGAGAGTAATATATACAGAATATATACATAAATCACTTAAATAAAGCGAAAAATCACAAAAAAAAAATCCCCCAGCCAATTGGAGAAAACAAGCTAACGGAAAAATGCTGTGAATACAAGCAACACTCATCTAGACGGGCAGACCCTGTTTTGCTGGTAATATATGTGTGTAAATGTATTTGATAAGAAAGATAAATGAAACACTGAATTATAATGTTTAGCTGGTGTTGATTTGCTCTAGCTGTTTCCGGTTCAGTGCCGATGTGAGTGTCGTCTGTGAATATATATTGCTGCAATCACTGCAGAGACTATCGCATTTGCAGCCTGAAGATGATTTATGATAAAATATTCTCATGTCCTCATGGGGGACGATGATGTTTACTGCTTAAGCTGCTATTTATGTCATGGGCTCATTTTAATGACGGCCTTGGCTCTCCTGTGAGTCTTTAACACTACTATACTGCTCTTATCATTCCTGCTTTAGAAAGATATGGAAAAATAGCAAGAAATGCTAGTATGCGGTTCTGCATTCAGCTACAGTCTCTGGCTTTCTTTCTTTCCCTCACACAGAATGAGGAAGAGTTAAAGAGATTGGACCAGAAAATACATTTTGGACTTTTCCAGTGAATAATATTTTCTTTCTTTCTTAGTTAATTAACAAACACCATCGCACACTTGCAGGTGATAGGTGCGTAGGAAAAGAAGACCAGGACCCCTTTCCTACCCTGGTAGGAAAATAAGGAACTCCAGGACACTATCGGTACTTGCAAATTAAAATAAAAAAACTTTTATTAGCAACGTTTCGGTCTCATGACTTTCATCAGGCATCTGATGCAACTAAACACAGAAAATATCTTTACAAGACAAAATTCTCTTCTATGTACTGTACACCTTTTTGCCCAGCAGTGTATATTATACAAAGTCTTGATCTAAAAGAAAGAGTATTAATTTGCAATCTAACAAATTATTTGTGTTTTGTGGACATATTAGAGATGTTTTATTAAGATAAACACATTCATATGTAAAGGATGCATTTGTGTATGGTAATTTTCCAGCACTTTAGACACAATTGCTCTGTTGCGCTTAAAGAAGATTAAAGAACATAGTCCAACGCCGTGGCACAACGAGCACACTCACACACACACACTCACACACACACTCACACACACACACTCAGGCCCTTAAGAGAGCAGCCAGAAAAATGGAGCGCAACTGGAAGAAAACAATACTAGAGGTGTTTCGGCTTTAAAAGCTGCTAGATCTGCTTATTTTTCAACCCTATTAGAAGAAAATAAACATAATCCTAGGTATTTATTTGAAACAGTGGCTAAACTAACGAAAAAGAAAGCTTCAAGCCCAGAAGTTTCCAAGAAACACAGCAGTAATGACTTTATGAACTTCTTCACTTATAAGATCGATAATTTCAGGGACAAAATTATAACTATGCAACCGTCTAATACAGTATCGCATCAGGAAGTGCATTGTAGTCTCCCTGAGAAAAAATTGATTCATTCATTGCTATAGGAGAGGAAGAATTTTGCAAACTCGTCAGATCATCTAAATCGACAACGTGCATGTTAGACCCTATACCGACTAAGCTGCTGAAAGAGATGCTTCCAGATCATAGATCCTCTTCTTAATATCATTCATTCATCTTTGTCTCTAGGATACGTACCAAAAACCTTTAAGCTGGCTATGATTAAACCGCTTGTTAAAAAAACGCAACTTGATCATAAAAAAATTGTAAATTACAGGCCGATCTCTAATCTGCCTTTTCTGTCAAAGATATTAGAAAAAGCAGTATTCTCACAACTGTGTTCCTTTCTTGAAAGAAATTATATCTGCGAGGATTTTCAGTCCGGATTTAGACCATACCATAGTACCGAGACAGCTCTAGTTAGAGTCACAAATTATTTGCTCTTATCATCCGATCGTGGTTGTGTCTCTCTATTAGTGTTACTGGATCTTAGTGCTGCATTTGACACCATTGACCACAACATCCTTTTAAATAGACTCGAACATTATGTTGGCATTAGTGGAATTGCACTAGCATGGTTTAAATCATACTTATCTGACCGTTATCAGTTTGTAGCAGTAAATGAAGAGATGTCTTATCAATCACAAGTTCAGTATGGCGTACCACAAGGCTCAGTACTAGGACCGCTGCTGTTCACTCTGTATATGCTACCATTAGGAGATATCATTAGGAAACATGGAATTAGCTTTCACTGTTATGCCGACGATACTCAGCTGTATATTTCTTCAAAACCTAACGAAACCTACCAATTCACAAAATTAACGGAATGCATAGCTGATATAAAAAATTGGATGACTAGTAATTTCCTACTAATAAATTCAGAAAAAACAGAGATTCTAATTATTGGACAAAAAACTTCCACATGTAATAACCTAGAATACTGTCTAACACTTGATGGCTGCTCTGTTAAGTCTTCGTCGTCTTCAAGAACCGCTATAAAGACAAAACAATCTGTTACCTTAAACTATACGTTTATCTCTGTAAAGCCGCTGTGAAACAATCTACATTGTTAAAAGCGCTATAAAAATGAAGATGACTTGACTGAATACAATATTCTGAGCAATTACGTTATTAATAGTTGGTCAAGAAAGGTACCGGTAAAATACCATTAACTATCAGTATAATTCGGGCTTGTTATATGTCAATGTAGGTTCAACTAGCAACTTTTTAAAGAAGTGCCAAGAGTTGATCCAGCATGAAATAACGACTACAAGATTAAAGGATCTGTAAATGAATGTCGATCCTCTCAACACTGCATAACGGCCCATATAACATCCTCAGGATTTCAGCGGAACACTATAGTGTAAAGAGAAAACCACACAGACGCCTTACAATGAAAATGACTGATTTTAACAGTACTAACTGAATACAGACTCAAAAATGCACTAGTCCTCGACACCTAAGAGTTGATTTGTGAGGAGAGTAATCACGTTTATTCTCTGAAATTGCAATAAATCAAGGTCGACAACAGCCTCTTAAACGTCTGCAAACACTCGAGTCTCAGTTAAACTCAAGTGCTCAAAAAGGGCACAAGTAAACCAATAACTTTAACATATAAAGAAATTAATGTTAAAGGTGCAATAGATTATCTGGGAAATGCTAACTTAAGCCTGCTAGCATTGAAAGCATACGATCCCACGCTTCCTGCAAATCGCCATCCAAAGCCACACCTCCTCTGAAGCCACGACTCCTCCAAAGCCAAACCTCCTCTGAAGCCAAAGCCACGCCTCCTCCAAAGCCGCCTCCTCCAAAGCCAAACCTTCTCTGAAGCCAAAGCCACGCCTCCTCCAAAGCCGCCTCCTCCAAAGCCGCCTCCTCCAAAGCCAAACCTCCTCTGAAGCCAAAACCACGCCTCCTCCAAAGCCACCTCCTCCAAAGCCAATGCTCCTCCAAAGCCACGCCTCCTCCAAAGCCGCCTCCTCCAAAGCCACCTCCTCCAAAGCCACCTCCTCCAAAGCCAATGCTCCTCCAAAGCCACGCCTCCTCCAAAGCCACCTCCTCCAAAGCCAATGCTCCTCCAAAGCCAGGCCTCCTCCAAAGCCACACCTCCTCCAAAGCCACCTCCTCCAAAGCCAATACTCCTCCAAAGCCACGCCTCCTCCAAAGCCACGCCTCCTCCAAAGCCGCCTCCTCCAAAGCCAAACCTCCTCTGAAGCCAAAACCATGCCTCCTCCAAAGCCACACCTCCTCCAAAGCCACCTCCGCCAAAGTCACACCTCCTCCAAAGCCAATGCTCCTCCAAAGCCGCCTCCTCCAAAGCCAAACCTCCTCTGAAGCCAAAGCCACGCCTCCTCTGAAGCCAAAACCACGCCTCCTCATAAGTCACACCTCCTCCAAAGCCACCTCCGCCAAAGCCACACCTCCTTCAAAGCCGCCTCCTCCAAAGCCAAACCTCCTCTGAAGCCAAAGCCACGCCTCCTCCAAAGCCGCCTCCTCCAAAGCCATACCTCCTCCGAAGCCGCCTCCTCCAAAGCCGCCTCCTCCAAAGCCACGCCTCCTCCAAAGTCGCCTCCTCTGAAGCCAAACCTCCTCCAAAGCCGCCTCCTCCAAAGCCACGCCTCCTCCAAAGTTGCCTCCTCCAAAGCCAAACCTCCTCCAAAGTCGCCTCCTCTGAAGCCAAAGCCAAACCTCCTCTAAAGCCAAAGCCACACCTCCTCCAAAGCCACACCTCCTCCAAAGCCACACCTCCTCCAAAGCAAGCTTTCGGTTGTGTAGCTTAGCTAAACATGTCAGTTTGGAATAATATTTCTTGCATGCCAGAGTTTCCATGATGAGAGTCTGCTTGGCTCAGATGAAGATGTCGGTCTTTTCATAGATCCTTTGCCAGTGCCACTTGTTGTCGGTTCAGAAGGAAGTTAGGCAGTCTGCACAGCGTATGTGAAACACTGACGTGTGTGTACGCAAACACACGCTGACTGATGGAACACATGCTATTATGTCATTCGGACCGAATACAATGATTGAACGATCATGTTATGGTCCTACGCCTTCTACAGACGATATATAATTATAAAAATATATTTAGACCACTTTACATAGTGATTGCTATCAGGATATGAGGAGAATTTCATCCAGCATTACAAAAAAAAAATCACCTATTGCACCTTTCAGTAAAATGGAAGTCAAAGCCTGCTTGAACTGGACGTGCTGCTTTCGGGCTGCTCATGTCCTCCTCTCACGTATGAAACGCCTGTGATTCAGCAACTGCCCGCTAATGCACTCACATTCGTGTAAAGCAGCATGTTGACAAGTTTTGGCAAAACGCACAAGACATCAATGCCCTGTAGGTGGCGATGTCACTTCTGTTGACCAGTAGGTGCCATGCAGAAGGTGTGTTGGACATCGGCTGCATGTAACCGGCCGGCGAGAGCGGCCGCGTGCCGGCGGGAGGAGCTGCAAACGGAGACGCGAAGTCGGACACGTTCTGCTTCCCGTAGTGACCGCTCACGTGGTGTGACTTTACCACAGCTGAAGTAAATGCAATATTTGTCAAATATACACGTTTCAGATACGTTTCCATTTCATGCTATCTGTGTGTACAAGAATATACAATGACACAATATAACATCGCAACTACATGAAAAGAGATTTTACTGTTATAAAAAACAGATTTGTGAACATTAGTGGAACTGAAGGTGTTCGAATAAACACGAAACACGCGTGATCGTTGTCATGCGGTGAATCCGGCCAATCGTGGAGCAGCTGAGTCGTCATCAGAGCTCTGGAGAAGCTGCGCTGGCTGAGTCGAATCTCCCGAACTCTGATGGCATGCGTCGCAGTCACGTGGCGTCGGCGCTCTATCAGGTCGGACAACATTTCTAACCGGTATGCACTGCTTCAAGTCAGCCGCCGATCGGTCTGTGCAGAGCTGCATGAAGTCGAACAAGCCTAGCATGTAAGAGTAACTGTCACGGTCACCAGCGAAGTCACCACCTCCTGACTACATTTCCCATCATGCTCCCTGGCCCTCTCCTGCATGCACTTCAATCACAGAGACCGCTAATCACTCGCACCTGCACGTCATCTGATCATCATCACGGGCAGCATAAAAGCACTCGCCGCACGCAGTCACTGTGTCTGGTCTCGGGTATGAGTAAGGACTCACGTACCCGTCTGCAGTTGCCTCTTATGAAGTGTCTATTCGGCTCCCGTCTGGCTACTACAAGTCTCCATCGTCCGGCTACTACAAGTCTCCATCGTCCGGCTACTACAAGTCTCCATCGTCCGGCTACTACAAGTCTCCATCGTCCGGCTACTACAAGTCTCCATCGTCCGGCTACTACAAGTCTCCATCGTCCGGCTACTACAAGTCTCCATCGTCCGGCTACTACAAGTCTCCATCGTCCGGCTACTACAAGTCTCCATTGTCCGGCTACTACAAGTCTCCATCGTCCGGCTACTACAAGTCTCCATCGTCCGGCTACTACAAGTCTCCATCGTCCGGCTTCTACAAGTCTCCATCGTCCGGCTACTACAAGTCTCCATTGTCCGGCTACTACAAGTCTCCATCGTCCGGCTACTACAAGTCTCCATTGTCCGGCTACTACTAGTCTCCATCGTCCGGCTACTACAAGTCTCCATTGTCCGGCTACTACAAGTCTCCATCGTCCGGCTACTACAAGTCTCCATTGTCCGGCTACTACAAGTCTCCATCGTCCGGCTACTACAAGTCTCCATTGTCCGGCTACTACAAGTCTCCATCGTCCGGCTACTACAAGTCTCCATCGTCCGGCTACTACAAGTCTCCATCGTCCGGCTACTACAAGTCTCCATCGTCCGGCTACTACAAGTCTCCATTGTCCGGCTACTACAAGTCTCCATCGTCCGGCTACTACAAGTCTCCATCGTCCGGCTACTACAAGTCTCCATCGTCCGGCTACTACAAGTCTCCATTGTCCGGCTACTACAAGTCTCCATCGTCCGGCTACTACAAGTCTCCATCGTCCGGCTACTACAAGTCTCCATTGTCCGGCTACTACAAGTCTCCATCGTCCGGCTACTACAAGTCTCCATCGTCCGGCTACTACAAGTCTCCATCGTCCGGCTACTACAAGTCTCCATCGTCCGGCTACTACAAGTCTCCATCGTCCGGCTACTACAAGTCTCCATTGTCCGGCTACTACAAGTCTCCATCGTCCGGCTACTACAAGTCTCCATCGTCCGGCTACTACAAGTCTCCATCGTCCGGCTTCTACAAGTCTCCATCGTCCGGCTACTACAAGTCTCCATCGTCCGGCTACTACAAGTCTCCATCGTCCGGCTACTACAAGTCTCCATCGTCCGGCTACTACAAGTCTCCATCGTCCGGCTACTACAAGTCTCCATCGTCCGGCTACTACAGGTCTCCATCGTCCGGCTACTACAAGTCTCCATCGTCCGGCTACTACAAGTCTCCATCGTCCGGCTACTACAAGTCTCCATTGTCCGGCTACTACAAGTCTCCATCGTCCGGCTACTACAAGTCTCCATCGTCCGGCTACTACTCGCCTCTCCTCGGTGTGTGCTCCACCTTCCTCCCTGTCATCTGCGATCTCCTCAATCCTCTACAACAGAAAGAACTCATGTCTCCATCTGCCCTTATTCAAAGATATTCACCATTATCGTCACCCACTGGAACTCACCTCTACTTGCTTCAATAAACCTGTTTCTCACTTGTATCCATCGTCTTGAGTCTCTTCCGTAACAGTAACTGCATTACTCATTGCAAATGTAGTGGAGTAAAGAGTATATATACTTATTTAAAAGTGTAGTCAAGTGATGGTTAGGATTAACACGACCACAGCGCATGATGTGGTCAGCCGGATCCAGATCAGATGGAGGACCTGCGCCTGGACACGACCACAACAAGATGCTAATATCTTTGATAGTAAAGCTGCAAAAGTAGTCATATTTCTATTCTGTCCCATATCAACATACTCTCTCCTCTGCTTGTGTTTCTACAGTTCTTCGTTCTGTTGCTTCTGATATTATTGTTGGAGATTCTGTTCATGATTCTGTTCTTCGCATATCAAGATCAGGTACGTGTGAAATGGATCTGTCTTTTTACGCTATTAATTATTTCATATTTCATATGTCAATAGCTCTCACATATTGAATTATAATGACACTAAACTGCATAAGAAGCCGTTGTCTCAGTGATTTCCAGTTTCATGAGTCTCGTTTCACTCCACACTCTTCTCAAATCATTACATAATTTACACACAAATCAATATTTCATGACCATGCATTTATTTATGTAGCCATGCAGTAAGTGCCATAATGTCTTTATCATGTCTTTATCGGTTTTATTATTTATAATGTCAGTCTTTATCCTAAATAAACACATATTATAAGTGGGGTTGAAAGTCTGTGGAAACATTTATCTTTAAAATTAGATTTTCAGATTTGAAAATTAGAAAGAGTCTTTAGCTTTCTTGGCAAGTTCCCTCAGGAACAGCACTGAGCTATTCACGTGTTCGTATCTCTACAGCCGTGGATATGAGTGATATGATACAGCGTAATGAATATTGCAGCCCTGCAGGACCTGAGCTCAATGAAGAACAGTTACAGAGGACTGGATGTACGGACACATGATGACTTCTTTCTCTGTGTAAAACATCTCACTCTCTTCGCTTGCTCTGTCCGTGAGAGAACGTTTGCCACTGGTTTTCTTGGCCGGTCTCCTCAGCCCATATGGCAGCGTAGTGTGATGATGGGCATTTTCCAAACACTCTTCCAATGATGGCAGCATATTTTCACTGGCGGTGTGTCAAATCATCATTCATTCTGTCTGCTCTTCCTCCAACACACAGAGAACACACCATTCATCCCCTCTTCATTGTGACAGGCTTCTCACTGTCAACGGTTTTGTTATTTCAGTGAAAATTTCCATCATGAAGCTAATTAAATGATTATAACATACTGATGACAAAAATACGATGTAAAAAAAATATAAACAATACACTTTTCATTCGTGTTTTAAAATATAACTTGTATATAAAATGACACAAATGCACTAAGTTACGTGCTGGTCAATATGTGGAAGTGACGTTTGTGAGATCTTTCCGTAACTAAAACACGGACAATGAATAACCCTAGCATAAGGAACTGATAAAATGGCGCTACTTTGATGACACCAGAGACCACAGGAGGCTGTAGAAGTCTTCATCCCAACGACACTCACACAGTGACCTTCAGGGGGGAACGAATGTGTCAGTTATATCAAATCACGTTTGTGTTTATATATATATATATATACATATCTTGTCCAGCCTAATGATTTGAACAAAAGAAACATGTATGATATCATTGTTATGAAACTTTATTACTGATTTGATACAGTAATAGTAAAAATGTAAAGTTGACAGACAGTTTTGGAGATTTGGGTTTATCCTTTATTATTCCGTGTTTATGAATATTACAGAAAACAGCAGGTGTTCACATCATGGTCCAGAATTCAACAATAATATTATTTTTTAATTCTAAGAATGCAAAGATTTGTTGTTTGGGTTTAGAGTCAGGGTTTGGTTTAGTGGTTATAAATGAGCTTTATTGGACAGTAATGGTGAGTGTGTGTGTACAGTGTGTGTGGATACACACATCAGCAGAATCAGCTACACTGATAAACTGGCAATATAAGGCTGAAATTGTGTTATTCTGCACATACTTTCTCTTCCGGTCCACACCGATGATTAGAAATGACCTCCTCGACCTCTTTCTGCTTCTTCCTCTCTACCGCTATTTATTATTCATGATTTATTACTGTATTACATCTCTCAGGAAGGCTGTGAAGGGCATAGAGCCAGCGATGTTGGATCACAGGGAATAATGGAGGCGCTAGAGAAGAGAAGGCCTGGATAACCGTGATGCTTATTTCATGCACGTTTCAAACGACAGCTCCTCACGCTTACACACAAGTCCTGTCTGGAGGATTGTAGGAACCCAGTCCTTCCAGGACAGCTTTTATTGGCAGGTTTTAACAGTATAGATCGCTGTCTTTCTCCTGTTTTCCCGTTTCCTCGCTGTTTGCGCTGTTAAATAATTCACTGATGACGGAAGAGCAAATCCTCTGAAGTAAAAGCTGCAAAAACTTCATTTATAACTCATGCTACTTATGTCAGAAGACTGATATTCCTTAAACACGTCACCCAACTTCATGTTTATATGCGATCAATTAGATTTCATATGCGTTTTCTGTCTTTATGTCCACTGCTTCTGTCAAGGAAGCATATGTAATATGCATATGTGCAACACTACTGCATAAGTGCTGTAAAAGGGTTCTGCATGAATAAAGCAGTTTTTATTGGATATTAAACTTGTATTTCTGTAGTTCTGACTCTAACATAATATATGCAGCTGTGCGTTGACCAGCGCCACGAACCGCCTACAGTCACTAAATTAGATTATTTGGTGGGAGAATTTATTATCATTAAGAAATGATATTTTTTTTTATAGAACTTATTATTATATTTATTATATTGCATTTCTGCCGAACACCTCTTGCTTGTGGTAAAATCACTGAAACTCTTGTCATCTGCTGGTTTATTGCTTCGTTTGAAATATTATGGCATATTTTCAGATGGTAGCATAATGAGAATAAAGTTGTAATATTTTTTGGGAATAAAATCAAAATTCTAAGATGAAAGCATGAAGGCTAAAGTGGTAAGCAAAGCGGCACTGAACCGACACAGTGTTAAAGCAGCGAGTCTGAGGCCTTCCTTTCTGATCAAACCTGTGTTTCTTTCCTTCAAAAATACCCTTAAAAAAGATTCAACCTTCTCCCAACCATAACCGCACATAAATGACCCATACAACATAATGTTCTTTTATGCAAACTGATGACACTGAGCAGATCCAGGTGAGTTGCACAAGGACAGAGATCATCAAGAACACACTGCAGATATGAGACGCTAGTCATGCTCGGATCTTGACTCTTGGCCAGCAGGAGTGACTTCAGACAAACACAGCTTTGTTCATTCATTCGGTCTCTTCCCAGCTCATGTTCCGCTCCATGGCCTCACACATCTCACACCAGCAGAACGAGTTTCTGTGTGAATCATGCACACACCCGTTCGGATGTAAACTCTTTCATTGTTTCAACAACAGTTTTTATACACAAATTAAATTTGCTTGTATTTAATGAATGAGGCTCATATTTACATACACATTCGCGCATTTGTGCTTCATTTGCATTTAATTTGTTTTTTTTGTTGTGTTTATTTGGATCAATATCAATCATCAATCATCCACTGTCATTATATTTAGTGCGTTTAGAAAAACAGAATAATCTGTGCAACACACTCAATTCACACAGAGGGTGTTTATACAGACGCGTTAAGACAAAAAGAAAAAACTAGTCTTAAAGGAACAATATGTAAGAATTTTGTAATAAAATATCCAAAAATCACTTGCACAGTGTGATATATTTCCTGCAGTTGTGTACTTACAATATCCCAAAAGTTCCCAAAAGATTTTTAATTTCAGAGAAATTCCGATCTTATATAATTGGCTCATCTCTGTTCACTTGTCGCCTGTCAATGACGTATAATCCGCGTTATCCCTGGTTTCCGCTCGTAGTTCTGCCATAGTAACCATGGCAACAGACGTGAACAACTGCGTAGTGGGTAACTTCTAGCGCCGTGCTCACGCTGTTTTTGTTTCATTCAAACATTATGGACCATGGCAAGCAGACTTTGGGGAAACTAAAGAACGAGGATCAATATCAGCGTGGCGTTTTCGAGATGCCGAGAGCTAGCGTCCGCGAGTGTAGAGCGAGTGGAACAGCGCTGCATTACCTCACACGCTTCATCCGTCTCATAAACTGTGCTGTGTGAGTAATTCAGCACTTGCGGTTAGTTCGGTAAAATGAAATGTCCTTATTCCTTTATATCCGTGGCACTCGCGTGTGGCGCTGATATCTGTAATGTATTTGAGTTGTTACAATACCTGAGGGCCACTAGAGGGCACCCCCGTGCTGTTGGTTGTTGCAGTGTGCCGAATAAACCAGTTGAAAACAGTGCAGTCAGATCTCCGGTTTCCCTCGTGTGTATTCTGAAACACAAATAGAATAATATATGTTATTATAGCATATTGATGCATACATAACAATATCTGTCTCTTATTAGCAATCGTGCCCGCTTCATACCACAGTCATGATAAACACATCAATGTATTCACTCATCCATAATCATTATTAGATCCATCGGCTTGACGACAAGTTCCATGATTCCGCTTATTCTCTGCGTCATCAACCTACGCCTGTGTTACTGGAAGAGGTCAGCGACCCCCTAGCGGCTAAAAAAATTACATATTGTATCTTTAATCAGAATTTGTCTTGTGATCCAGTAAAAAATATATATATCGGTAACACTTTATAATAACTGCACGCTAATAATTATTAGTTAAGCATTAGTAAACAGTTAATTTATAATTTATTCATCATGAATACTTGAACTAACGGTTCCGCATTCGTCATTGAGATGAAATGAAAGATTGGTATCAAAGAGCACACACACACACACACACACACACACACATACACACACACACACACACACACACACACACACACACACACACACACACACACACACACACACACACACACCCAGGTTCCTAACCGACGACGAAGACTTAACAGAGCAGCATTAAGTGTTAGACAGTACTCTAGGATATTACGTGTGGAAGTTATTGGTCTAAGGGTTAGAATCTCTGTTTTTTCAGAATTTAGTAGTCGAAAATTACTAGTCATCCAGTTTTTTATATCCGCTATGCATTCCGTTAATTTTATGAATTGGTAGGTTTCGTTAGGTTTTGAAGAAATATACAGCTGAGTATCGTCGGCATAACAGTGAAAGCTAATTCCATGTTTCCTCATGATATCTCCTAATGGTAGCATATACAGAGTGAACAGCAGCGGTCCTAGTACTGAGCCTTGTGGTACGCCATACTGAACTTGTGATTGATAAGACATCTCTTCATTTACTGCTACAAACTGATAACGGTCAGATAAGTATGATTTAAACCATGCTAGTGCAATTCCACTAATGCCAACATAATGTTCGAGTCTATTTAAAAGGATGTTGTGGTCAATGGTGTCAAATGC
>NC_136883.1:118282-128282 GCF_949152265.1 Phoxinus phoxinus
ACAGGTACTGAACACACACCTCAATAACCGTATATGAGGAAGAGTGTTATTGACGTGTGTGTGTGTGTGTGTGTGTTTGCAGATCCTGGGACTCGTGTTCTCCATGACCATGTTCTGCCATGCGGTGAAAGTGGACACGTTCTATGCATAGAGCCGCTCATCTTCACACACGCCTCTATCACGCTGTCGCAATCTATCGTTACATTTTGCTAACACACTGATATTTGCAACATGATTTTATAATTCAACTAAATAAAAAATACAAATTGCTCTTTATTGTAAATATTTACTGGACAATTTGTCCATTTGTGAAGAAAATATAGCAATGTTAAACAGAAACCAGTAACTAATGTCATGATTTTATATTTCTATAATTTCATTTTAATATGAATGAAATGAACAACAGCAATTTTTATTAAGTCAGAGTGGGTTCTCAATAAATTTAAAAGGCCAGATATTAAGATCACGTTGTTGTATGTCTGAGACTGCACAACAGAAGCAGTGACGCAGACGCAGACTTAGACGCAGACTTAGACGCAGACTCAGACGCAGACTCAGACGCAGACTCAGACGCAGACTCAGACTCAGACTCAGACGCAGACTTAGACGCAGACTCAGACGCAGACGCAGACTCAGACTCAGACTCAGACGCAGACTTAGACTCAGACGCAGACTCAGACTCAGACTCAGACGCAGACGCAGACTCAGACTCAGACTCAGACTCAGACTCAGACGCAGACGCAGACTCAGACGCAGACTCAGACGCAGACGCAGACGCAGACGCAGACTCAGACGCAGACGCAGACTCAGACACAGACACAGACGCAGACGCAGACTCAGACTCAGACGCAGACTTAGACGCAGACTCAGACGCAGACGCAGACTTAGACGCAGACTTAGACACAGACTCAGACGCAGACTCAGACGCAGACGCAGACGCAGACTCAGACGCAGACTCAGACGCAGACTCAGACTCAGACTCAGACTCAGACACAGACACAGACGCAGACTCAGACTCAGACTCAGACTCAGACTCAGACTCAGACGCAGACTTAGACGCAGACGCAGACGCAGACGCAGACGCAGACTCAGACGCAGACTCAGACGCAGACGCAGACGCAGACTTAGACGCAGAGACGCAGACGCAGACGCAGACGCAGACTCAGACGCAGACTCAGACGCAGACGCAGACTCAGACGCAGACTTAGACGCAGAGACGCAGACGCAGACGCAGACTCAGACGCAGACGCAGACTTAGACGCAGACGCAGACGAGAGTTGTGAAGTAACCAGTTCTCTTCTGAGTGCAGAACAAACAGAAGCATCATCAAACTGGTTATTAAACTATTCTGATAATAACCCATCTACTATTATTCATGGAGCTGATGAAATACATAATCATTCATCATGTTTACATCCCTCTCCTTTAAAATGGTTTAAAGGCTGAAATGTTTCATTTTATCAAACGTTTTGTCAATACTTCATTTGAACATGTAATACATTATGTTGTAATACTTCATTTAAATCACTGTTAATGTTATTATTCGTTTCTGCTGTTGTTGCATTTATTAAATACTTAACAACTGATCTTGTAATCCCTGTCAGTAAATATGTGTGTGTGTGTGTGTGTGTGGGGGGGGGGGGGTCGTTATATGGTCGTTATATATATAATATATATGCGGGGTCGTTAAGGATTATGAATGTTAATATAGTGGGTTACAGGACGAGCTGTCACTCACGGCATCAACGCTCTCTGGGGGATTTCCCATCATGTTTACAGTCTCAGGCTCTCGTGTGTCAGTGCAGATTTGGGAATAGGGCTCATGCTTTGCACGCTTGATGTGCACAAGTCTGCATTGGTGATAAACTCGAAAGCTAAAGTGTTTTTATGCCACTGGAGAACGGACTCGAAGGATGAGCGTTCCGGAGCAGTTTAATGAAGAGCGATCACAGTGTAATGAAACAGCCAAACACAATTAAACACAAGCGAAACACAGTTTACTTTTTCAGGTTATTACCGTTTCTATGTTTTCTGTAGTGTGATAAACCTCAAACCCAGCGGTTCCCCAAAAGACTGGCGCCACCTACTGGTGTAAAGACGCATCTACAGAAAGAGACGCAGCCACCATTCCATCAGCAGCATTAGATTTATCTGAAGATTTCTAATCTGTGTGTGTGTGTGTGTGTGTGTGTGTGTGTGTGTGTGTGTGTGTGTGTGTGTGTGTGTGTGTGTGTGTGTGTGTGTGTGTGTGTGTGTGTGTGTGTGTGTGTGTGTAAGATTAGAGGAGTGTAATGGTCAATCAAGAGAATGTGACTGAATGAAACTGAAGTCTTAAAGAAATAAAGAAAGTAATGTCGATGTTGAGAATAGGACACAAACTGTTTGTTGCAATTTTTACTGTGAAGCATATTGTCTGTAAAACTGTATCCTTCCGTGCGCTGAAGATTACTAATTACAAAACAAACAGTAAAATTAGTGAAACATTATTCCAGTGTAAATCATCAGTTCTCTATGTGAATATACAGTAAAGTGTAATTTATTCCTGTGATCAAAGCTGAGTTTATCATCATTACTCCAGTCTTCAGTGTCACATGATCCTCCAGAAATCAGAATAATATGAGGATCTGATGATCAAGACACAGTTATGATTATCATCAGTGTTGAAAACTGTATTTTCAGGATTCTTTGATGATCATCAAGAAAACGTGTGATATCACACACACACACACACACACACACACACACACACACACACACACACACACACACATACACACACACACACACACACACACGCACACACACTCCTCTAATCTTACACACACACACACACACACACACACACACACACACACACACGCACACACACTCCTCTAATCTTACACACACACACACACACACACACACACACACACACACACACACACACACACACACACACACACACACTCCTCTAATCTTACACACACACACACGCACACACACTCCTCTAATCTTACACACACACACACACACACACACACACACACACACACACACACACACACACACACACACACACACACACACACACACACACACACTCCTCTAATCTTACACACACACACACACACACACACACACACACACACACACACACACACACACACACACACACACACACACACACAGTATATGACTGAATATATATTAAGTGTCTCCACAGGTGCTTTCATGCTGATTTCATACAATATACATCAAATGTCTCTTTCTTCCATTACCGCTTCATTCAGTTTATCAATAATTCACCCTGATTTCTCTTCCTCTGCAATAAAACACCTCGGCCTCTGTCTTTCCAGAATAATGAACTCTGTACGAAGAGAAAAAAATTGTAAAAGACACTCGCTTTAATCCAACAGTGTCATGATATTCAGAGAAGTTAGGGTTAGAACTGCGTTATGTAGTCATTATGAAACACCTGAAAATGAAAACTTCATAAGTCACTGGAATAATCGAACTTCTCCTTTACTCACATCAATCCTGCTTCTGTACAACCGTCATCAGATGAACTGAGAAAGAAAGAAAGAAAGAAAGAAAGAAAGAAAGAAAGAAAGAAAGAAAGAAAGAAAGAAAGAAAGAAAGAAAGAAAGAAAGAAATACACTTTATTGTCCCTAAAGGGGAAATTTGTGTTGGACTCAAGGTGATTACATTGACAAAATCATTGGAAACATAAACAGAATATTCTACAATACACAGAGAAATAAAAAGGCATGCAGTGCATCAGCCACGACTGTGAGCTTCTCTCAGAACCGATTGTTCAGTGACTCAAGTGACTAAAGTCCCTTCCTCCCAATGGTCTTCATCGCTATTTTAATCAAGCGTGCAAGCTTCGACTTTACCTGAATTGTAAGGTTACCAACCCAACCCTAATGCCATATCTGATTATGCTCTCGATAACTGATGAACAACCACATCATGTTCTGGTCACCTCCATAAAGTCCAAGTCTACGTAGAAAATACAGTCTTTGCTGCACACGAGAACACATTGGATCCACATGAATCCCCCAACTAAGTGCATTATCCATATGGACACCGAGGTACTTGTAGGAACGTACTTGCTTGCTTGAGGTTTGGTGTAAAAGCACTGGTGTGTGATCACCCGATGATCTACGGTCAAACATCCTCTCCTCAGTCTTTTCTGTGTTAGACTTAAGATGATTTAGATCACACCACTCTACAAACCTTGATACCACTGAGAAATAAGTCAGTATTCTCATACAAAAGACTACGTATCGCTGTCATCCGAGAATTTCACTATAAAATTGTTATAATCACAACTTGAACACTCGTTGGTATACAATGTGAAAAGGAGAACGGACACGTCCCTGTGGAACACCTGTGCGGACGTTTTTCACACAGATAAAGTGTGATCGACTCTAACCTGTCATTTCTGAATTAAACGGTGGAGCTGAACTGTATTAAAAGCAGAACTAAAATCAACAAATAATAGACGTGCATAAGCTTTTGGATTTTCCAGATGTTTAGTAATAAAATATGTGACAGTGTTAACAGCATCTGTACTACGGCCCGGCCTGTATGCAAATTGTAATGGGTCAAGTACTGAGTTAACTTCGGTCTTTAAAATGGACACCATATACTTCTCAAAACTTTTCATTACACAGGATCCCAACTGTATTCGATCTCTTACTTCAAAAGCGCTAAAAGTTAATGATATGATTACAGATTATAACCTAGATGTGCTGTGTTTAACAGAAACCTGGCTAAAACCAAACGATTACATTGCTTTAATTGAGTCCACCCCACAAGATTACGGTTATAAACATGAACCTCGTCTGAAACGCAAAGGAGGAGGTGTTGCTGTAATTTATAGTAACATTTTCAAAAGCACTAAGAAATCTAGTTGTAAATATAATTATTTTGAAGTGTTGGTGCTTAATGTAAAAATATATAGTGTAAACGATAAATCACGTTTGAAAATTCTGCTGGCTACTGTATACAGGCCACCAGGGCACCATACAGACTTTATCAAAGAATTTGCGGACTTTCTATCAGAATTAGTATTGGCTGCAGATAAAGTACTAATTGTTGGTGACTTTAATATACACATAGATAATGAAAAAGATGCATTGGGACTGGCATTTAAAGACATTGTAAACTCAATTGGAGTTAGACAACACGTGTCAGGACCGACTCATTGCCGTAATCATACTCTAGATCTAATACTATCACATGGAATAGATGTTGATGCCGTTGAAATACTGCAGCAGAGCGATGACATCTCAGATCACTATCTAGTCTTGTGTAAATTACATTTAGCCAAGGCTGCAAAGCCGACTCCGTGTTATAAATATGTTAGACCGATCACTTCTGCCACTAAAGATTGCTTTATCAATAATCTTCCTAATCAGTTTCATCATCTCAGCATCCCGGATAGCTTAGAAGAACTTGATATTGCAACAGAAACTTTTAACTCTCTCTTTTCCAGCACTTTAGACACAGTTGCTCCGCTGCGCTTAAAGAAGATTAAAGAACATAGTCCAGCACCGTGGCACAACGAGCACACACACACACACACACTCACACACACACTCACACACACACTCACACACACACACTCAGGCCCTTAAGAGAGCAGCCAGAAAAATGGAGCGCAACTGGAAGAAAACAAAACTAGAGGTGTTTATTTGAAACAGTGGCTAAACTAACGAAAAAGAAAGCTTCAAGCCCAGAAGTTTCCAAGCAACACAGCAGTAATGACTTTATGAACTTCTTCACTTATAAGATCGATAATATCAGGGACAAAATTATAACTATGCAACCGTCTAATACAGTATCGCATCAGGAAGTGCATTGTAGTCTCCCTGAGGGAAAATTTGATTTATTCATTGCTATAGGAGAGGAAGAATTTTGCAAACTCGTCAAATCATCTAAATCCACAACGTGCATGTTAGACCCTATACCGACTAAGCTGCTGAAAGAGATGCTTCCAGATGTCATAGATCCTCTTCTTAATATCATTCATTCATCTTTGTCTCTAGTATACGTACCAAAAACCTTTAAGCTAGCTATGATTAAACCGCTTGTTAAAAAACGCAACTTGATCCTACAAAACTAGTCAATTACAGGCCGATCTCTAATCTGCCATTTCTGTCAAAGATATTAGAAAAAGCAGTATCCTCACAACTGTGTTCCTTTCTTGAAAGAAATGATATCTGTGAGGATTTTCAGTCCGGATTTAGACAGTACCATAGTACCGAGACAGCTCTAGTTAGAGTCACAAATTATTTGCTCTTATCATCCGATCGTGGTTGTGTCTCTCTATTAGTGTTACTGGATCTTAGTGCTGCATTTGACACCATTGACCACAACATCCTTTTAAATAGACTCGAACATTATGTTGGCATTAGTGGAATTGCACTAGCATGGTTTAAATCATACTTATCTGACCATTATCAGTTTGTAGCAGTAAATGAAGAGATGTCTTATCGATCACAAGTTCAGTATGGCGTACCACAAGGCTCAGTACTAGGACCGCTGCTGTTCACTCTGTATATGCTACCATTAGGAGATATCATTAGGAAACATGGAATTAGCTTTCACTGTTATGCCGACGATACTCAGCTGTATATTTCTTCAAAACCTAACGAAACCTACCAATTCACAAAATTAACGGAGTGCATAGCTGATATAAAAAATTGGATGACTAGTAATTTCCTACTACTAAATTCAGAAAAAACAGAGATTCTAATTATTGGACAAAAAACTTCCACACGTAATATCCTAGAGTACTGTCTAACACTTGATGGCTGCTCTGTTAAGTCTTCGTCGTCGGTTAGGAACCTGGGTGTGTGTGTGTGGGTGGGTGTGTGTGTGTGTGTGTGTGTGGGTGTGTGCTCTTTGATACCAATCTTTCATTTGAAAGTCACGTGTCTAGTATCTGTAAAACCGCTTTCTTCCATCTTAAAAATATATCTAAATTACGTCATATGCTCTCAATGAATAATGCAGAACAGTTAGTTGATGCGTTCATGACCTCAAGGCTAGATTATTGTAATGCTCTACTGGGTGGTTGCCCTGCACGCTTAATAAACAAACTACAGCTAGTTCAAAACGCAGCCGCTCGAGTTCTTACCAGAACCAGGAAGTATGACCATATTAGCCCCGTTCTGTCAACACTGCATTGGCTGCCTATTAAACATCGTATACATTTTAAAATATTGCTGATCACTTACAAAGCACTAAATGGTTTAGCTCCGCAGTACTTGAGCGAGCTCTTAACGCATTATAGTCTTTCACGTCTACTGCCATCTCAAAACTCCGGCCAGTTAATAATACCTAGAACATCAGAATCGACTGCTGGCGGTAGATCCTTTTCCTATTTAGCACCAAAACTCTGGAACAGTCTTCCTACCATTGTCCGGGAAGCAGACACACTCTGTCAGTTCAAAGCTAGATTAAAGACACATCTCTTCGGCCTAGCATTCACATAACACATTATAGACTTCTATAACTCAATGTTAGGCTGCATAGATTAGGTCAGCCGGAACTGGGAACACTTCCCTTAAATCCTGATGTACTTGGTCTCTCTGTTTATCCCGAGGTTTATATGCATATGACATGCGTCCATTATTATATGACATTCATCCATTATTATATGACATACATCCACTATTATATGACATACATCCATTATTATATGACATTCATCCATTATTATATGACATACATCCATTATTATATGACATACATCCATTATTATATGACATTCATCCATTATTATATGACATACATCCATTATTATATGACATAAATCCATTATTATATGACATACATCCATTATTATATGACATACATCCATTATTATATGACATACATCCATTATTATATGACATACATCCATTATTATATGACATTCATCCATTATTATATGACATACATCCATTATTATATGACATAAATCCATTATTATATGACATACATCCATTATTATATGACATACATCCATTATTATATGACATACATCCATTATTATATGACATACATCCATTATTATATGACATACATCCATTATTATATGACATGCATCCATTATTATATGACATACATCCATTATTATATGACATACATCCATTATTATATGACATGCATCCATTATTATATGACATTCATCCATTATTATATGACATGCATCCATTATTATATGACATGCATCCATTATTATATGACATACATCCACTATTATATGACATTCATCCACTATTATATGACATACATCCATTATTATATGACATTCATCCATTATTATATGACATTCATCCACTATTATATGACATACATCCATTATTATATGACATTCATCCATTATTATATGACATTCATCCATTATTATATGACATGCATCCATTATTATATGACATTCATCCACTATTATATGACATACATCCATTATTATATGACATTCATCCATTATTATATGACATTCATCCATTATTATATGACATTCATCCATTATTATATGACATGCATCCATTATTATATGACATTCATCCATTATTATATGACATTCATCCATTATTATATGACATGCATCCATTATTATATGACATGCATCCATTATTATATGACATTCATCCACTATTATATGACATACATCCATTATTATATGACATTCATCCATTATTATATGACATTCATCCATTATTATATGACATTCATCCATTATTATATGACATGCATCCATTATTATATGACATTCATCCATTATTATATGACATACATCCATTATTATATGACATACATCCATTATTATATGACATTCATCCATTATTATATGACATGCATCCATTATTATATGACATACATCCATTATTATATGACATACATCCATTATTATATGACATACATCCATTATTATATGACATGCATCCATTATTATATGACATACATCCATTATTATATGACATACATCCATTATTATATGACATACATCCATTATTATATGACATGCATCCATTATTATATGACATTCATCCATTATTATATGACATGCACCCATTATTATATGACATTCATCCATTATTATATGACATACATCCATTATTATATGACATACATCCATTATTATATGACATACATCCATTATTATATGACATTCATCCATTATTATATGACATTCATCCATTATTATATGACATGCATCCATTATTATATGACATTCATCCATTATTATATGACATGCATCCATTATTATATGACATTCATCCATTATTATATGACATTCATCCATTATTATATGACATTCATCCATTATTATATGACATACATCCATTATTATATGACATACATCCATTATTATATGACATGCACCTATTATTATATGACATTCATCCATTATTATATGACATACATCCATTATTATATGACATGCACCCATTATTATATGACATTCATCCATTATTATATGACATACATCCATTATTATATGACATTCATCCATTATTATATGACATACATCCATTATTATATGACATACATCCATTATTATATGACATGCACCCATTATTATATGACATTCATCCATTATTATATGACATACATCCATTATTATATGACATACATCCATTATTATATGACATACATCCATTATTATATGACATACATCCATTATTATATGACATACATCCATTATTATATGACATACATCCATTATTATATGACATTCATCCATTATTATATGACATACATCCATTATTATATGACATACATCCATTATTATATGACATGCATCCATTATTATATGACATGCATCCATTATTATATGACATTCATCCATTATTATATGACATACATCCATTATTATATGACATACATCCATTATTATATGACATTCATCCATTATTATATGACATGCACCCATTATTATATGACATTCATCCATTATTATATGACATACATCCATTATTATATGACATACATCCATTATTATATGACATTCATCCA